>NC_134269.1:113257262-113357262 GCF_031893055.1 Leptodactylus fuscus | reverse complement strand
TTTTGAAAAATGAGGTCTGGTCCTTAAGGTATTTTTAGGCTGTGTCCCCAAAGGTTTGAAGAGGTTTTTTTTTTTTTTTTTAATAGTATTAATCACTAATCTAGATTACCTGGGGCCCAGCCGAGCAGCTGTTTGAAGGGGGTGCAGTGACTGCAGTCTTTACAGTACTTACCAAGCACAGAGCAGTAAATTTGTGCAGAAGCTGTGCTTGGTATCGCAGCTCAACTCATTCACTTGGATGATTCGGAGATGCTATCACACCATGTGACTGATGAACATGGTCCGGATCTGGAACCTTCACAGATCTTCAACTGTTGAGCTATCCTAAGGATGGGTCATAAATTAAAAAGTCCAAGAAAACCCCTTTAAATTTGCTGCTATGGGAAGTATTTTTACCAGAAAAGGAAAAAAAAACAACTGTTCATTAGAGCAAGATATTCTGCCTGTAAATGCTGAAATCAGAAACCATCCTGATAATGAATTACTGTATGACAAAGACTGCCAGATTGTGGGTCACACTATTATCTCTAAATATATTATAAGTAGAAACTCCATTACAATCCAGAGAATTCCTCCATAATTATTCATCGGGGAGCCTTTCAACTATTTTGTTTGCTAAGCAAATATCTTTGAGCTATTTCTTCGTAAGAGGAAATAACACATGCTGAGTTACTATGTGGTTTTGAAAATATAGCACTATTACACTCAAATCTCATATGTGCATTCACATATGAGGCTACATGTATACAAGTTGATCATGTAAAGGCTTTGAAGTTATAGTGCATCCAACAGCGTTTGCAGTCACAGTATTAAAATAGTATATACCTATATTGGCAGAGTACATAAATCACGATCACTGCAGCAAATATCAGCAGAAATAAAACTAAACTTTTCATATTTAGAATGATATAAGCAGTAAAAAAAAATGTCACCCGGTTACTTAAATTGATATACAGCACCAATACCCCTTCATAAGGTGATCACTGAGGTACTATTCCAAAGTACATGTAGTAAGTTGTCAGTGACAGGTTAAGTCACAACAAGGTCCTTCAGAGAGCTAGATGACAGTTGGATGGAGAGTCATTTGTATCAGGCCTCAATTCATCCCTAACTAATTCCATAAGGCTAAATAAACCAAGCAAATATTCACTCCTACCAGTAAAGCACATAACATGTGGAGGAACATTTCTGAGAAATATTATATATTAAACACCATCCAAATAAGTTTCCACTCTACACATTTTGGAGGTTCCCAGAACAAAGACTATGTACAGATATTGGTCCTGGTGTGGACACTCTGGATTATGGGCATTTTATTTTTGCTGGTGTATATAGCAGACGTCATTTACCATGGTTTTCAAATCAAATCAGTTTTGTATTATCTGCATATCTAGATGTAGAGACACTAGTTATACTCTGGGATTAGTACATTCTCCACATTCAGCGTGCAGGTGGTAACTACACGTAATCCCTAACCTATCGTATGCCATATCATATGCATCTCATATAGAGTAGCTATGGTTTTCTAGGAGACTGAATAAGAACTGGAAGTGGAGGGGAAAAAAAAAGTGTGATGTGAGATATATTTTGATTACATAAATTATATGCAGGTATACTCATTGACCAAAAAAAAAAAAAAAAGTGAGTTGTTGGAGTTGAATGAAATGTTCTAAGTGTGAATGCAGTCATGACGTTTGTATATGATAAGATTTGGTTGGGTATGGAGGCATACAGGTTCCAATGATATCCTGCAGCACATTCTCCCACAGATGTTACAGCTGGGCCTGTAGACAATCAAAGGTTGCCAAAGCTGGTGTCCTAACTAGTTCCATAAATGCTTGATTGGCAATAAGTCTAGCAACCAGCCATGCCAAGAAAGTGTTCCTGGGAAACCCTTGCTGTGCAGAGATGAGCATTATCCTGCTGAAAGATGCCAAATAAAAGCCCTTCCATGAGAGGCAACACATGTAGGAGTAGGATGACCCCCGCACATCTCGCTGAGCTGTTAGTGTTCGTTGTATCAATAGATATGACAAACTGTAACAGGCCATTACTCCTCAGATCCTAACTCCAGCAGTTGCGGCAATGTGTCGCCCCTCTGCTAACCACCTGGAAATGGTCTGAGCAGAAACCTGGATGTGTAATAAAGATGCCACCTGAGTCGGGATGGTGGACAAGGGAACTGTGGGAGCTGCACTTGTTTTCTGGATCAAACAATCCTCTCCACTGGTGGTCTGTCTAGGTTTTCTGAAACTTGTTTGCAATGTGTTTATGTGCCCCCATATAGCCACTGGTCCCAAAACCTCCTAACAGCTATGACAGAACAACTTAAAAAGGATTATTGGTGCAATGAGCTGCCACCTTCTATCTCAGTCCAGTCATGCACCTCTGCTCAAAGTATGTCGACTAGGCAAAATGTCTTTAGATGTGTTGCAGACATATGTACAGTGGTCAACTCTCACCAAGATGTATGCAACCCAAAAGGAGCCTCTAAGAGACTTTTTATAGGGCAGCAAGGGAAGCAACTGTATGCATTTGTGGCAAGGCCCAGTGTTTAATTAGACCAAACCTGCGACATAAGATATATATATGTGTTTGTCAATGAGTTATAATAGGCATACTTGCAAACTTTAAATATGGGACAAAAGCTTTGTGCCCCAGCCATTTATATAGGAAAAGCCCCAATACACAGTCCAGCTTTTAAATCCCAAAGTATGCATATGACATTCTTCATCACCCCTCCAAATTTAAAGGGGTTGTCTAGGGTAAAATAATATTTATAAACTAATATAAACACCCTCCCTCTGCCTAACTTCTAACTTGTTTATATGTTTTATTATACACATTTATTTCATTTGTTTGTTTTTTTGTGTTGTTCCAATACACAGAGAGAAAAAAAAGCCCAAAATTATATAATTTCATGCAAAACTCCAAAAAAGGGCTGGACAAAATCATTGGCACCTTTAGCTTAATATTTGGTTGCATACCCTTTGGAAAAAATAACAAAGGAATCACTTCCTATAACCATCAACAAGCTTCTTACACCTTTCAACTAGAATTTTGGACCATTTTTCTTTTGCAAACTGCTCCAGGTGTCTCATATTTGAAGGGAGCCTCCTCCCAATAGCAATTTTAAGATCTCTCCACAGGTGCTCAATGGGATTTAGATCCTGACTCATTGTCGGCCAAGATGCAATGAGGACCAACTCCAAACAGTGGAATAGAAAAGATCTGCACTTACCCAAATATGTGTAGAAGATTCCTTTATTCTTGACAAAAGACAATGTTTTTCAAAGCTAGGCTATGCCTTTTTCAATTTCTTTGTAGGCCTCATTCAGTTTTCAGTAAATAGTAGAATAACGTGCTTTACCAAAAAGCTGTATATTGGTATTATTTGTTCAGAAGACATTTTGCCAGATGATTTTGTCTTACTCAAGCACATTTTGGCATGCTGCTTTCTACCTTTTTACAGAAGTTTGTTTTAAAGGATGGACAGCACTCCACTGCTGTCCAAAGCTTGCTAAGGGAAGACATACATCTCCCCCATCCTTGGGTTCCTTACCAGGATCAGTTCTCCTGGGCCCCACGAGAAATATATTTGTGCTAGATATGCTGCAGCCATCACACCTTCTTATTCAGATTCTGATAGCCTGAGAGAGGGCTCTCGCAGCCCAAAACATTGCTCTTGGCTCTTTGCTCTACACCCTGTATATGATTTATTGGTCTAACATGGAATAAAATAAAACTAACAATAAAGCTCAACTTCTTGGAGTGCTGACCATCCATTAAAACAAGCTCCTATTTAAATTGGTGGGTTCCAGTCAGCCACCAGTGGAATAAGTGCACTCATCTTGTCTAGCTTTTTATGTCTGTGTCAATAGTGATGTCCTGCTGTGCCTCCTAACATAGCGTTTCATTTCATTCAATTGTCGATGGATAGTTCACGCTACCACTGATGCACCTGGAGTCTGCAAGACAGCTTGAATTTCTTTGGAACCTGATTGTGGCTATCCTGCTCTGCAACCTTTTCATCAATTGTTATCTGCTATCCACGTCTAGGGAGATAAGCTACAGTGTCATGGCATGTAAACGTTTATGTTTGTACTGTGGACAAAGGAACATCAAACTCTCTGGAGATGGACTTGAGAAAAATAATCATTAGTTCTCTGTGCGGAGTGATCTTCGCTTGGTTACTTACAGTGCTGCCAAGTCCCATCAGGGTCCCATACATGGGGTGGGATTTGTTCTCCCGCATGGAGGTCACCACAGACAGTATCCTTCTGTCACCCACCACCTGTACTGGGTCCAAGGGGCTCCCCAGGACAGAGCTGGCCCTCCTGATCAGCCTGTCAAGTCTATTTCTGTCCCTGGTTGATATACTGCTCCCCCAGCAGGCTACACCGAAAAAGATGGCTGAGGCAACCACAGAGTTGAAGAAGGCCCTAAGAAGTGTCCCCTGGACTCCGAAGGCCCTCAGCCTCCTGAGCAGGTAGAGTCTGCTGTGGCCCTTTCTGTGCAGCGCCTCCAGGTGATCAGCCCAGTCTAGTTTATTATTGAGGAGCACACCCAGATACTTATAGGTCCTGACTATCTCAATGCATGTCCCCTGGATCTCCACCGGGGTCGGAGCACCTCTCCGTTTACTAAAGTCCACCACCATCTCCTTGGTCTTCCCAGCATTAATCCTGAGCTGGTTCTGCTGGCACCATTCAACATCCCTACCATATAGAAATGCCTTTGAATGTGTAGCGTTTGTGCTATTTTAGCACCATTAACTCTGTATCATCTTGCTAGTTTAATGTTAACCTAACATTTTTTAAGTGATGTTTTACTGTTTTGGCCCTTTATACAGTAAATGCTCTTTAGCCTTGCTGCAAAGAAAGATGTCTTGTTTACATATAGGTCAGAAGATATCTGTCTCATCTAGAGCATGGTTCTTTTTGAATCTACAGTCTCTAGAGGCTTGGAAAGCTACTACATTGACAAGTTATATGTATAAACACAAATGCAATACAATTTCAGCATGTTGTACTCATATCAAGTAATGTATGAAATGTTTTTGTCACAATAACTAGTTTAAACAAGCATCAATGGTAAATTTTTATTTTAGTGAAAGTACATAAAAAGGAACCACAAAAAAATTCAACTTGAAGATAGTATAACACATCTACCTATAACTTGGCTACTTAGCCAAACCAGAGGTCTGGGTCAGAGAACCAAATAAGAGGGAAGGTTAATAGAGTCAATCTGTCCACTTGACTCTCTATTTGATTCTATTTTGAACTCTTGAATGTGCCAGTAGTTCTTTACTGCCAATTAAACAATTCCTAAGTGATGGAATTTCTGTTTAACCAATTTCCAAATACAATGCAGTAAACTGGCAGATCAAAGATAGCAAGCAAAACAAACTACTTATAATCCAACACAGTTCTGGGTGGTAGAGTCAAAGGTTACCATTAGGTTTTCACCGGGCCTGCAGCAAAACAGGTTATGTTTTGCTAATTGGGACCCAGTTTATTATATCAAATCTGGTGTCAGAAAATAGATGCACTTTCAAACTAAAGACTAAACCAGCAAACCTACAGCAGAGAGAGAGAGTAAAACATGCAAGTTGGGTCAAAATCAAAAGAGCACAGGAGTACCCAAATCAATAACAGAAGAATAACAGTGTCCAAGCCAGGGTCAAGTTCAGGAGCTCTGAATAAGAAATTAAATAAACAGAAATGCAAGGGATACAGCAGACAAACAGGTAAGCTCAGAGAACACAACTTAACTACAGTAATAGTAGGCATCTGAGGAGCCTCAACACAGAGTTTAAATACTTTGTGTTAGAATTCAGATGCAAGGCCATGAGAACAAGCTTAGAAATGTACTAGTCTTCAGGAGAGCAGCTGCAGAAATGGGCTAACAACTGCGAGCAGCAGAAAATGCTACATAAACTAAACACGCCTCTGAGAACCCTTACCAGAGCTCCTCACAAGAAGAGGTGGACTTACGCTGAATCTAAAGACTGGCATGGTCACCAAACACATAAGTGTACTACAAATAAGTGCACTGCAGCAGAAACCAAACACCAAATCCATTCACTTACACACCGGAGCAGAGATCACAGAATGGTCAGCTAATCACAGGTCAGCAGCTAAAGAGGGCAATGACAAACCAACTCATGAGATGAAGTCGGGTCCAGAAAACAAGCCAAAGTCAAAACCAATTGGTAATGCCATAACAAAAGCGGTAGACAGGACTCAAATAACGAAGCCAAAAGTTCGGCATAGGAGTAGTCAATGCAATATCTGGAGCAAAACTAGAGTTGCAAATTAAGAGGTATCAAACTGAACTAATAGTCAGCATATGACTCAGGAGGGTGTGGTCTTATAAAGATCTCCTCAGCTGCTAACTGGACCAAGCCAGGGAGCCTCTGAAACTGCAAAGGCTTCCCAGGATGGCATGGTAACATCAGAAGTGCCGCAGCCGGATAGAGAATCTTGGCACACTGCCTCAGGTCAAGGATTGGACAATGAGGCAATGTTCTGATAGGCTCAGCCTCGCAAGGCTCTAACTGGTTAACTGCACTGGAAAGTAGTATTACACATATTGAGATTCTTAACATCTATATAATTAATATGCAGAAAATCTGGCCATGGAAAAGACCATTAAAGTGTGACAAGGTCAGAGAAGTAACAGATTTAGAAAAAAGCTAAGGATTTGCTATGGACAAATGGGGGGGGGGGGGGGGCATGGAGACAAACTGACAAAGATAGCAAAGATATTACTGGAACACAGAAAAAATGACCAAAGGTAAATCAAAGAATGAGCAGAGAAGGGCAAAGTCAGTCCTCATAAGGAGATTACAAGAGGGAAGCTGAAACGACTGATATAATTCATTAAGAGAGAAGAGCAAGAAGAGATGACGTAATGAGAAAATTTAATCATAAGCATTTGGCTGACATTCTCCTTTAATAAGACTAAAAGCAACAAAGCTATATCCAGGAATACCATCAAAATCCTTTATATTTTGTTATCTATTGTTCTTTACATTTGCAATATTTTATTATTAGAATTAATGTTACATATGAAGACATTGTATATGCGCTTAAGAAAACTCACAGACGGTGATAATTGACACTAGCTATTTTTGTTCTATTAAAATAAATTCTTGTATACGGCTGTAAGGCCTGAGAAAGACTTAGAGTAATTAGTATACATCTCAGTATGACTTAGAAGTGTGCAGCCTTCAAGTACTGTAAGTCATCTTGGGAAGCCCTTTCATGCAGTACTTCAACACTGCAAAGGTCAACACACTGCAAGCTACACTGCTGTTAGCTTTCATTCCTGCTTTTGATTCCATACATATCTAGTTCTCAAAAACACACAAAAGATTTGTTGCCTTACACTGCAGTGAAAACATACAGGGCATGATTAAATATTAACTTTAAAGTTTAGCTGACTTTGTAGGAATAAAATAAAAATGAAGTGCCAATTTTTACTTTCTTCAAACAAAATAACATAAAAAGCTCACGCTAAAATAAACTAATGTTAACAGCGAACTAAAGAGCAAAAAGTCAGGTTTTGATACTGATGATAAAACAAATATGCTTGATACAAAATAAGACCTTACAATTTGCTCAAAAAATAAGAAATAACATATGACTCATAATAGCCAAAAGCAAAGCTGCATAAAGAATATATTACAAAAAAAATGCACACAAAACAACAACAACAATATTCAACCTTTTCGAGCTTTTTAGGTGGTTGTTTGAAGAGGACATTACATGTCCTCCTGCACATGCGGTTTTATATACTGCTAGAAAGCAGACTGTGCACTGAATTCAGCACACTTTCCCGTTCTGTGCCCTGGGGCTGAAGATATACTAAACTAATGGCACCAATCTCTGCCCACTGTCAGAAGGGTGTTCCTGATAGTGTAGATGGACTGTGAGGAATGCCCCTCCAACAGTACTCGTTCATAAACTTGTATTGGATGATGTTCCTCAAGCTCAATGTCATTGCTGACTGGTAAGATTGCCCCCTCTGGCAGTGCATGGCTATGGACGAGTACTGTCACGGGGGGGCATGTTCCCCATAGCCCAGCTAAACTGTCAATAAATCCACAGTGGCAGAGAACGTGTCGAAACTAACGGCACCGATATCTCCAGCCCAGGGGCACATAACGGGAAAGCCAATGGCTTTCTAGCAGTGTATAAATCCACATGTGCAGGAGGACATGAAATGTCCTCTTTAAGTAACATCAGTGTATCACAAAGGCTTTAATGAGGCTATTTAAAGAGAGAGAGATCCAAAAACAGTCAAGTAAGTGTTCTTAGTAGAGATGAGCGAGTACTATTCAAAACTCCCCTTTCGAATAGCACGTACCCATAGGAATGAATGGACGCAGCCGGCACACAGGGGGTTAAGCGGCTGACTGCAGGCAAAGTCTGCGTGCTGGCCGCTTCCATTCATTCCTATGGGTGCGTGCTATTCGAAACAGCCGTTTCGAATAGTATTCGCTCATCTCTAGTTCTTAGCGGTTTTCTGAACTCCTGTAGAAGTGAATGGAAACAGACATGTATGTGCAGCAACATTTCTGTTCACAACATCCACAGCATAAAGGTCCATGACTTTGTCTTCATGGTAGCTGAAGAGTCACAAATGTCTGATGTGGGAAAACCTCTTCTGAATATAGAGCTATTAAATAGTGTAAATGTCTATTCATTCAGTAGTCCAAAGGGAGAAAGCGGAATTCTTCTTTTACGGTCTGGAACTAAGGTGGGGCTTATGTACATGGTCATTCTTTGTGCAATGATCTGTAAGGCTTAGCATAGAGTTGTTACTGCCCTCTAATGTAGGCTCAACTGTTTGTGCTGCTATATTGAGCTTTCATTAAACATTAAGCCTTGTACAGTCATACTACTTCTACTAATATAGCAGACAATGGCGCATGGAACAATTAGTATTACATAACTTCATAGAATTTTATTACAGATCCCCACCAAAGCATCCATGGTCCTGTGCATAAAGACTAACGTACATTTTTTGTAGCTCCCCACACTTGAAAATATGTACAGTATAATGTTCATGGCAATAAATAATTTTTATCATCCTCTGAATACACCATTGGCATCATATATCAGTACCAATATACTGCATTACATTTTAACTGCTTAGAAGTGGTATTTTAAGCATTATAAGAGCCATGGTAAATAATATATTTAGTCAAGTACAGGCACAAAACATAACCCCATATGGAAGTATAACCAAATAAACTTCGGGAAGAATATGCAAATCCGCCTTCCATGATGTAATTAGGAAGACAGTTGCTGCCTCATTGTTGCAAACCAATAGAGGGCGCTCACTGGAATGTGCAAGCCTGTCTTAAGACAGGATTCCAGTGAAATAACCCAATAATGGCTGCTCCCTTTAGCCTCATGCCCGACCTTCCAAGAGGCCTTTGTTTAGCAATGACGCTGGGATTATTACCAGGTTATAGTCTCTCAATCGAGGACAGCTGTTTCGATCTGGTTGGATCTCATCAGCCCGATGTAGAGAGGACTATAACCTGGTAGAGGTGAGAGGCTTAGACAGGGTTCGGGGGATATTGTCACTCCTTAGGGAGAGACCACCATATAGGTGTGTGGAGACTTGTTAAGCCTTTAGCACTCCACTTTGCAAGGAACTATGGGAAGAATATGCAAATCCGCCTTCCATGATGTAATTAGGAAGACAGTTGCTGCCTCATTGTTGCAAACCAATAGAGGGCGCTCACTGGAATGTGCAAGCCTGTCTTAAGACAGGATTCCAGTGAAATAACCCAATAATGGCTGCTCCCTTTAGCCTCATGCCCGACCTTCCAAGAGGCCTTTGTTTAGCAATGACGCTGGGATTATTACCAGGTTATAGTCTCTCAATCGAGGACGATTGAGAGACTATAACCTGGTAATAATCCCAGCGTCATTGCTAAACAAAGGCCTCTTGGAAGGTCGGGCATGAGGCTAAAGGGAGCAGCCATTATTGGGTTATTTCACTGGAATCCTGTCTTAAGACAGGCTTGCACATTCCAGTGAGCGCCCTCTATTGGTTTGCAACAATGAGGCAGCAACTGTCTTCCTAATTACATCATGGAAGGTGGATTTGCATATTCTTCCCATAGTTCCTTGCAAAGTGGAGTGCTAAAGGCTTAACAAGTCTCCACACACCTATATGGTGGTCTCTCCCTAAGGAGTGACAATATCCCCCGAACCAAATAAACTTCATCTGTCAAGCAAACAAAGAGAAAGCTGTAACATCTCTTACAATTACTAGTGAATTTATTCACTTACTTCTGCAAGCTGATCCACACCACTTGCTGTTCTTGCCAAGGTAACAAGATCATTCTGCATCTTCTCAACCCATTGTTTAATGCTAAAGAGACAAAATTGTAATTGTAGATTTAGTACACCTAAAACACTGTTCACACACATAACAAATCAATGCTGGAATAAATTATCAGTTGTTAATATTCTAAGACTTTAAAAGAGTTGCCCAAATCAATAAAAAGGCTATATGCATTAAACTGTGATAAATGTGGTGAGTAATATTATTATTATTATTATTATTATTATTATTATTATTATGTTGTTGTAGTTAATATATTACAGGTCAACTGGGTCAAGTTGCTGCAGCCAGTTCACCGCTGATGCTGGTCCTTTGAAATGTCTGCAAATGAAAGGAGAGAGTAGGTGGTGTTTTTTTTTTTTTTTTTTTTTTTAATTTTCCTGCATATGGTCTGTTAAAAAGATCCTTTCACCTCAACCAACTCAAACTCTCTGCAATCTTCAACAGGCAACTCTCCATCGAATCTGATGCAGTTGGAATGGTTTCTCTAGCCCCCACTGTTCCAAGGCAAACAATGCATTTAGTTTCAGAGAAAAGAAATTCTCTATGCTCCACTAGCTTGGAACCTTTTAAAAGGATACAAAGAGTTAGAGTTACTGTTTTGTATAGTAATACAGCTATATTTAGAATACTTTGGATATGTTCAGTTTAAACACAGTTCTGTCAAACATATATCCAGATTTATGCACCAATATATTAGTTTTGCACTTGAACAGATGTACTATGACTGACAGAAAAAAAAAAAAAAAAAAAAAAAAAAATTATATATATATATATATATATATATATATATATATATATATATATATATATATATATATATTGAACAGTATAGATATTTTTGTACTCATCTGTATAGACCAGTGGTTCTTAACCTTGTTTGAGGTACCGAACCCACCAGTTTTATATGCACATTCACCGAACCCTTCTTTAGTGATAAAGCAAATATGATTTATTTCCAAATTCAAGACATAGGTGTATGTTTTTTTACTGGTGCACAAAATGAACCATGCATACGGCCTAGGGTTCAATCGAACCCTGGTTGAGAACCATTGGTATAAACCAAACTGCAGTATAAACAGAGCCATAGACTTATTTGTATGTGAATCTCATAAACTTAGCAGCAATACAAGAATCACTTGTTTCCGCTGTTGACATTCATCAAGATTAAGTATAAAATGCAGTTGTAGCAAAATAGATGCAAAAATGAATGTTTTTTGAGACATAGTTTGATATGAGTAAGTGGAACATTCCACCAGAGCTCTATAAACAGAAGCAATTCAATACCATAAATTTAAAAAGACGGCTTTTAAAACAGATCAGCGAGATTACATAGCAACCAATTAAGATGACGCAAAATCAAGACATTTCTGGCCTTTTAAATAGATTTCTTTTTACTATGCCATTTTTTTTCACGTAATGATTCTGCTGAATAAGACAAGTGAGACACAGAGAACTGGGACCATGATGAATCATCTAATCTGCCAGAGAGCTATTAGTAGAATTGCAACACATTTAGATAAAGCATACATATTTCAGAGGCCAGAGCTGGGTTGTAATGTAGAGGTGAATGAAAAGAAGGCTTTGGATGCCATCCAGATTCTATAATATACATTAAGATGGACTAAAATAAAGTCACTTTGATTTGGATGTCCTCTCTGGGCTTATCAAGTAGCACTGGTAGAATTCAGGTTGATTGATAGGTAATATAATAAAATACATGTAGTAGTACATAAGATGCTATATGCACTATATGTACTGTGGGGAAGTTAGCTCGGTAGAAGCGGTGGTGTGGACTCAAACAGTCAAGACAGGGACACAAAACATGCAACAAACTGGAAACAGGAAAATAAATAAACCTTGACTTCAGGCACAAAAGGAGCAAAACAAAATAGCCTTAACTTCAGGCAAAAACAAAATAAAAACCTGCTTGTCTGAGCCACTAGCTAAACAGAACAGATAACCTAACTATTTGTGTGGCATACTTCCAGCCACACAAACAAAACAGGAGCAATATAGTCTCACCACATTCTGGGTTACAGGACAGAACCATACACCCCCTTAACCTCATGGAACTGCCCTGCAATGCAGGAGCTGCAGCCTTTTTTGGCCCAGTAATGAGCCTAGGATCTACAGCGGGGCTGAGGACTACTCCAGATCTGCCCTGGACCACACATATGTGAGAAACCTGGGGCTGATATAACTGGACTCCACCACTCTGCCTGTCACCCTCTCATAGTACATAACCGTTGAACACAGTGGTACAAATGAAGTTATATTTATCAAAATAGTTAATTTGACAAAATATCTGAAAAGCTTATAGGGAAGATAGCAGCACTTCTTTATGAGCTAGTGAGAGTATTCTGCATATATGTGATTGTCTCGAAGTAATCCCTTATACATACAGCACTTTTTAAAGGCCATCTGATACATAGCAGGGCCAGTGTTTTAGGCAATAGCACTTTAGGCTTACACGAGTATAATGGTCAGGGTTATAATTAAATACACATAATTTAAAGGGGCTGTCCCAAGATTGTCAGGACTCAATCATCTTCATCAGTCCCATAACCTTTGAATGGAGCCATGGCATCAATCTGCAACATAGGTTCCCCATTCTCATGATTGTTTGGGTGGTCCATTTTTTGTGAAGTTTGCTCTATAATTTAGAAAACCTAAGGCTACAGTCCTAAGGTGAGGCATTTTTAGGAGGAGGAATTTGAGTCAGTTTCCTGACATTTAGCATATTCTGTTCTGTATCTTTACAAGAACTCTAAAATTGTCTGGAGAGAATTGGAGCCTTACATGTACATCCATGAGTCTTATCCCATTTCTGAGTATCTCAGATGACACAGATAATGGCCATCATGTGGGATGACACTATACAGTATTATTCAGTATCATACATTTAGAACAGTAACCTCCAGAACAGCTAACAACTTTAATGTGTGCTGGGATCTGAGTTGGTGGTTATACAAGGGACGCAACTAATCTGTGTTAAATTTGGATTGGCATTGTATGACCACTCAGTGGCATTTCTTGAAGGTATTGCAATTTACAGTCATGGCCAAAAGTTTTGAGAAGGACACAAATCTTATATTTTCACATGATCTGCTGCCCTCTTGTTTTTATTTGGGTTTGTCAGATGTTTTTATCACATACAGAAATATAATTGCAATCATATTATGAATAACAAAAGCTTATATTGACAGTTAGAATTAGTTAATGCAGCAAGTCAATATTTGTGTTGACCCTTCTTCTTCAGGACCTCTGCAATTCTCCCTGGCATGCTCTCAATCAACTTCTGGACCAAATCCTGACTGATAGCAGTCCATTCTTGCACAATCAATGCTTGCATTTTGTCAGAATTTGTAGGTTTTTGTTTGTCTCCCGTCTCTTGATGATTGACCACAAGTTCTCAATGGGATTAAGATCTGGGGAGGTTCCAGGCCATGGACCCAAAATCTCTATGTTTTGTTCTATGAGCCATTTAGTTATCACCTTTGCTTTATGACAAGGTGCTCCATCATGCTGGAAAAGGCATTGTTGATCACCAAACTGCTCTTGGACGGTTGGGAGAAGTTGATCTTGGAGGACATTTTGGTACCATTCTTTATTCATGGCTGTGTTTTTATGCAAGACTGTGAGAGCCGATTCCCTTGGCTGAGAAGCAACCCCACACATGAATGGTTTCAGGATGCTTTACAGTTGGCATGAGACAAGACTGGTAGCAGCGCTCACCTCGTTTTCTCCGAATAAGCTGTTTTCCAGATGTCCCAAACAATCAAAAAGGGGATTCATCAGAGAAAATGACTTTACCTCAGTCCTCAGCAGTCCACTCCCTGTACCTTTTGCAGAATATCAATCTGTCCCTGATGGGTTTTTTCTGGAGAGAAGTGGCTTCTTTGCTGCCCTCCTTGAGACCAGGCCTTGCTCCAAGAGTCTCCGCCTCACCGTGCATGCAGATGCACTCACACCTGCCTGCTGCCATTCCTGAGCAAGCTCTGCACTGCTGGTAGCCCGATCCCGCAGCTGAAACACTTTTAAGAGACAGTCCTGGCGCTTGCTGGTCTTTCTTGGGTGCCCTGGAGCCTTTTTGCCAACAATGGAACCTCTCTCCTTGAAGTTCTTGATGATGCGATAGATTGTTGACTGAGGTACAATCTTTCTAGCTGTGATACTCTTCCCTGTTAGGCCATTTTTGTGCAGTGCAATGATGACTGCACGTGTTTCTTTAGAGATAACCATGGTTAACAGAAGAGAAACAATGATGCCAAGCACCAGCCTCCTTTTAAAGTGTCCAGTGATGTCATTCTTACTTAATCATGACAGATTGATCTCCAGCCCTGTCCTCATCAACACCCACACCTGTGTTAATGGAGCAATCACTGAAATGATGTTCGCTGGTCCTTTTAAGGCAGCGCTGCAATGATGTTGAAATGTGTTTTGGGGGGTAAAGTTCATTTTCTAGGCAAATATTGACTTTGCAAGTAATTGCTGTTAAGCTGATCACCCTTTATAACATTCTGGAGTATATGCAAATTGCCATTAGAAAAACTGAAGCAATATACTTTGTAAAAATTAATATTTGTATCACTCTCAAAACTTTTGGCCATGACTGTATAGTGTTTTATGTACTTACTATTTAACTATGTCATCTTCATTCCTTCTTCTACTACAAATTAGCTCCACACTTGCAAAGTTGACAGATTTATGTATAATAGTACTGTATTATGGACTTTATTACAATATTCTATTACAAGACTAAATTTGCTCAACCCTGCCCACACCATCTTGGATGTTTAGTTTGTATTGCAATTTATGCATTTTAGGTCTTGATGGCCAACTGTGAATTGGTAAAAAGATATTGACATTGTGTACATTTTTCATTGTATGCTTTTTGGCAGGTAGGTTTGTCATACATTTACAGCCTAGGCCAGTCTATTTATACACAACTACTGGAGAACTTTATTGCAGTGGCCCATTTACTTACAGGTCAGCAATAGATTTCACAATGGATTTTTACGGCATTCTCTGGGAATATAAAAGGTTTCTCAGATAACAGAGCACTAGACATGGTATTTTTAATATACTCTTTCTCTCTGACAAAATTTGGTTGCAAGTGCTGATCTCATGGATAATAGATGAACAGAGGGAGGCAGTGTTTGTTTACATGCGCCCCTCTATTGGGAGACATATCTACAAAATCCTTCAATGTTTAAAAGGAAAACATAAAGCTGAATTAAATAGACAGGTTACTCAGCCCTGTGCAGCATTAAGGCATTCTTATACCAGGAGATGAAGAGATACTACTGATCACATATGCTATAAATAAACGTGACATGATTTCTGCCGATTTGTAGATGTGTCATTAGCAAGACACTGTTTTAGGGTTATATTAGGGCTGGAAAAGATCCCTATTAAATTATTTTTGACTATATTGCCATTATTTTTTGTCTTAGTGTTCCATATAACACAATAGCGAAAGACAATTATGAAAAGTGGCAAGTAAAGTGCAAAACAGCAAAGGTGCTAATCTGTGAGCAAATTTCACATGTGCCAATACTTGCATCTTTTCAACACCAGAAAATTGGCATATATTGGTTACTGAACCCCCTCATGTTTCTGTACTTTGCTAATGATATTGACATTCAAAGTAAAAGAAAGAAAAGAAAAAAAAAACACAACACTTGTTCTGTGATACAAATCTGAGGTCTCCAACATTTTACAGTTGTCAGGTACTTCTACCATATGTGTATGGTAAGTAACATGCTTCATCACAAGTAGATTAGTATGTTATGAAGATGTGACGAACTGACAGTCAGCAAACCTATATACAGTACATGGATACACTTCTATGGACCAAGAAAGCCACACAAAAGGTCTCTCGTCTCACTTGTCGGAAACGCCGCAATTTTGCTGTGGCGGAAATGCCGCGGTAAAAATCGCGGCTTTTATGGTACTTGCAAAGTGGATGGGATTGGATGGATGCGAATCCCATGCTCACTTTGAGGGGGGGGGGGGGGGAAATTGCAGAGCGGACACGCTGCAATTTACAAAACTGTTGCAGTTTTGAAAATTGCAGCATGTCAATTATATCTACGGAAACGCCGGTGGCTTTCCTATAGATAGAATTGTAACAGTCTGCAGAGGAAAACTCTGAGCTGTTGAAAGCACTGCAGGAAGAACCGCAATGCGTTCACGCCGTGGTTCTTCCCGCAACGTTTTAAAACTGTGTTTCCGCCCAGTGGGGCTTAGCCTAAGGGTGAGTTCACACAGGGTTTTTTGGACCAGATTTTGACGTGGAGGCCGCCTCAGAATCCGGTCCAAAAAACGACTAGCTTCGATTGAATGCTGGTGCAGTGCAGCAGCATCCAGTTGCGGCATTCCGCTCTGTCAAGAGGAAGTGTCACGCCACGGAATCCGCGGCAAGAAAGGAAGGGTCACTTTTTTTCCGCGAGCTGCAAAAAAACGCTAGCAGAGAAATAAGTGGACGGATACCATTGAAGTCAATGGGAAGCGTTTTTTGGAGCCAGATTCTGGAGGTAGATTCCGCGTCAAAATCTGGTCCAAAAAACTCTGTGTGAATATACCCTGAAGCTAAGTTAACATCAGTTTAATTTCAGACAATTGTGCTCATCTGTCATAGGATCAGAACAATGGAAGGAAAAACTAATTAACTACAGATATCGATAGAGCACTTAAGATTTTATCTTCCTCTTTATTTTTTTTTTTTAAAGAGGACCTTTCATGGTTTGCGGCACAGACAGTTCTATATACTGCTCGAAAGCCGACAGTGTGCTGAATTCAGCGCACTGTCGGCTTTCCCAATCTGTGCTCCGGGTGAAGAGCTAGCGGTCCCGGTACCGCAGCTCTTCACAGTCAGACGGGGCGGTTCTGACACTCTGTCAGGAACGTCCTTCTGTACAAGCAGCGCCAATAGCGCTGTGCTCTGAGACCGGGGAGGAACTCCCCCCTCCCCTCCTTATAATACTTGTCTATGGACAAAAACTGTGAGCAGAGGGAGGGGGTGTTCCTCCCCTCGCACACAGTACAGCACTATAGGCGCTGTTGTGCAGAAGGACGTTCCTGACAGAGTGTCAGAAACGCCCTTCTGACCGTAAAGAGCTACCGTACCGGCACCGCTAGCTCTTTACCCGGGGCACAGATTGGGAAAGCAGACAGTGCGCTGAATTCAGCACACTGTCGGCTTTCCAGCTGTATATAGAACTGTCTGTGCCCCAAACCATGAACAGTCCTCTTTAACACTGCAGTTAATGATGATGGATGCAGACAGAATGTACCCCATCGGCATTTGTGATATCAGTTTCTCAGCCTGTGGTTCTGATCTTATGATGGATCAGAGCAACAAATTGATATTAAGCTGATGTGAACTCAGTCTAATAAAGCAAACATATTTTATATTCCATAGAAGAAGTTCTACCAGTAGGAAATCAAAGGCAAACAGGGATAGAATAGGATTCCCAATAAGCTTTGGGTTCACTATAACAGCTCCATATAATTCAGCGATTGTACAAAACTATAATACGAGAATATACATTAGGCCTTACTTTAGTAGTAATTTGAAATAATAAGTTAGTTCACTGTTTAATATGTGACAGCATCATTACATATAGTTACATACATAACTACTGATCATGTGCCACCATGGCCTGATAGGTCCTGGAAATGGTTTATTAATTCACCAGGAACAACTTCTCTATGGCGTTTAGTATGCTCTCCCATGATTTCCAATGTGTACTCCCGATTCCTTCAAAACTTCAACTACATAATTGTTTAGCATGTGTAATGAATTGTGACACTGAAAGATCTGTACAGTGCTACAGATTAGGTTGGCGATCTAAAAGCAACAGGAATAAAACATTTTTTTAAAACAAGCCCAAAAAACAATGTTATATCCCTAATTGTTCCATTAAACAATATGTGCAGATATTAATGTGTTTATTCTTAGATTGACTAGGCAGGTGATAATAGATAACTCTAATTTAGACTGTTTTGTTTGGCAAGTAAATACGTGTTTGAATATTATCAAAAGTAATGTTCTTCATAACCAGCAAAGCTTTACAGCTAATAACAAGAACTGTTGGAAGCGCTAATATAATGAGCAAAATAACAGCATTGTAAAATTGCTTGTGGCAGTTAATAGTAAATGAATGCTACAATGGTTTATTTTGCTTATTATTTACGACCTTCATCTTTTACATTGTAATAATAAAGTGGCTAATTTCATAACAAAAAGTTTCTGATGCAATAAAACATCTGGTCTTTGTGCTGTGTTCACATGATATTATGAAGTTCAATTTCATGGTTACAAAGGAAAAATAAACCAAACAACATGAATTCTGCTAATAAGGAGGAGCCTGCTGGGTACAAAGAAGAAAAATCTAATTTGTATGGAAAAGATAAAGTTGTCTGAAATTAAAATTATCTCAACAGATTTCATGTGAATCTCATCTGTTACCTAACCTCATTTCATAAGGGACAGCAATTCCCATTTTCTACACACTAATTTGTAAATAAATACAATGGTCTAGATATACGGTATATATATATCTCAACTTCTCATGGAACAATGGGTTCTCCTTCAGTAATTAGGTCATTCATTCCTCCTATGCTAGAAATGTTGGATTACTGGTATTGGTTGTTACAATTCAGAAGTGTCTGTTCTTCTTACTTTATATTCTCTCACTTATATGATGTTCTCACTCCCTGAGTGAACTGTAAGAATAAGAATGTGCTTCGAGAGATTCCCTTGTGACCAGCAAAATGTTCCTCCAGTGAAGGTTGTAGTTCTCATGCTCTGTGAATTTACTGCTGACAAAGAATGCTGTTTTGTGTTTGTTTCTGTACATCAGTACTTTTCTGCCCCGTGAGAAATTAAATAAAAACAAACATGGAATCCAATATTTAGATTTTTATTAAACATTGAAATAATCCTAACACTGACAACATTAACAGATGACTTTTTTGTTTTATTAAAGGTTCTCAACATACACATTAATTTTTTATGACAGATAATTTACAGTAGATACCATTGTTAGGATATATTCACATCACAAACAATCCTATTTGGAAAATGTAAAGCACATACAATAACAAGAGTAAGTGTAGCAAAGAGAAGAGATTACTGCATAGATACAAATGTAGAATCAATCTCATTGCATAAATATGGGCAGGAATGTAAAGAACCATGAGGTGCCATAGCTAAATTTTAAATGAGACCCCACTCTCCACCATGACCACCTTGAACAAGGAGTTCAGATCATGAATGTTGTAGGATTATTCTGACAATGTACACAATGATGTAATAAAACACATCACAGTGCATGAATAATCTCTCTAGTTATGTCTCTGTACAGTAATCGTGCCCACAGTGGTACCACAATATATTGCCCACAATGAAGTTACAGCACAAGAATCATGTGGACAATAATGATACAGTGCAGGGATAATATACATAGTAAGGTTATAGCAAAGGAATTACTGTATGCAAACCGTAATATTAAAAGTACAGTAATTCACGGGAAGAAATATACTAAAGGTGGACACTGTCTCTCCATAGCATATACAAAATGTAATGTATTAAGCAGGTATAAAGCACAAATGATATAATTATACAGGTATAGTGTAAAAACATTGTTAAAATGATGATGTTATGGACTCAGAAGTGGTGACCATGAAGTACTACCTTCTTCATACCCCTCACTAACTGCATCTTGGATACAAGAAGAAATGGACACCCTTAGTTCTTGGACCCTATATCAATTGCTATACCAGGTACCCCAGTAGCTTTGCCTATGGATATAGTAACAAACCAAACCTTAGCAACTGGAAATGATAGCTGGGTCATAACAGCTATAAAAAAAAATAGTTACTAGGGTCTCTGTTAACCGCTGCTATAGCTGGATTAATAAAATGGCCCATACTACTGCATCTAAATATGATAATCAAATACATTTGACCAATTTTAGCAATACAAATGAAGCCTTCTACATTGTTGGGTTATTATGTTAAATGGAAAGAGCTCTTGTACCTTTTAACTAAATGTTCCATTAGAGTCTGATATAGGATGTTATTGGCTTAAACACATGCCCTAATCTTTCCTTTGTGAACTCATATGTTATTTGAAAATGGAGCCAAGACCACAAAATTGTTTAAGTAGTCACTAATGTATTCAAGTCAGCTATTTTCTGTTTCTGAGCTGCTCAGAGTCCCTTTCTGGGATATGCCACGATGAAGCTATAAATAGCCAGTAGTCCTGTACTGCTAGGGAATACTGAAATGTGTTTAACATTCTGGTAAACATGAGCTAGAGGCAGCTTTATGTAGCTGAGCTCACAAATGTGTTATTTACCTTCCTGGATTATGGCAACAAAACTAACATCTGACATCCATTCTCCAAGGATATAATACACAGAGCACAGTCTATGTTTATATTTATTTCCATGGATGATTGTCACCACTTTAAATTCAAAGACAGTACTATAGATATCACCAAGAAATCCCCTGCTCTAGTATTCCTCCTCTAAACTACTGCGTCTCATCAATAAAAGAACCAGAATCTCGCACATCTTATTCAGGTCATATTTTCTACTTTCTTTCTACCAATTTAATGTAGAGTATATATCTATATATCCATTTTATATATATGTATAGCTGAATATATAGACAAGTCCCACAGAGTGGAGGCTGGTCTCTAAAGGTGTCATCACCTTAATCTACCATCTCCTATAGATACCTTAAACATAAAAGGGTTCCACTGAAAAGTAAGAAAAAGAAACACTTCATTGACTCACATTTAGTTATTTCCATAGTACTGTCTCATTAAATGATTAATAATTGTATCATTAAAATGATGATTCCTAAAAAGCATTTACTCCATAATCACAGAACAGATGATAAATGTCTCACTGCAGGGTGTCTGGTCAGTGGGATGAAAATAGACAGTAGTGCACATGTGGGGCCATTACACCATTCGCAGAGAGTGAGTCAAACACTATTCCTATAAGTCCCATAAAGCAATGGAAGCCAATAAAACGTCCCAGGCCGCTATCTGGTCCCCAAGGCAACCTAGGGCTTTTTCGTAGGAAGCCCCTGCCGCATGTGTCACATCCCTAAGGAAGGGACACGTGATGTCACTTATGACGTCCTGGTTCCTTTCCTTAGACCACTGAGGAACCATGAAGTCACCTGTGACATCCAGTGTCTATTCCTAAGGCCTCAGTGGTCATGTGCAACGGGACTCGCCGGAAAATCTCCAGGGCGCCGCAGGAACCAGACAGCGTCCCAATTTGTAGACACTTTTGAAAAGTAAAATACACAAAGTGTCTAATAATAAATAATAAAAAGATATGCATACAGCATATATAACCTTTTTGCAGCAACTTATGGTTGCAAATCTGCCACTTTGTTTTTCACCATGATTACTAACTTTTTCTAAAGATATTATAGAGACCTTAGAAATCCATTTTTTTAAAATCCAGGATACATAAAATAGATCCAAAGTGAGTATATTCTAGCAATAGCTGCAATTACAACAAGCTGTCACGTTTACATCTCACATGAATAGTTACTTTGAGGCTCTGTTCACATTAGGGTCAAAGGCTCTGGTAGTAGCCTCTGTTGCAGATGTAGCAGTGTTGTATGGGAATAATAGCTCTTCATGCAGCGGTTTTTTCCCACTAAAATGAGAGACACTGGAAAAACCTGATGAAACCCATTATAAGTTAATTGGGTGCATCAGTTGCTGCTATTGCACATTGTGGTCTGGATCTGGCAATGCACCATTTAAAACTGAAACAACAATACAGATATAAACAGAAACTAACATTGTCAGAAACAATACAACATTTACCAAATGCATGGCAGACCATAAACACACATAATCCAACAAACATTAGGAATGAAATAAAATCGTTGAAGGCATTCTGGTCAAACCTTTGAACATACAAAAGGTCCACAAGGAAAAGAATACGCCCTTGACCAAAGAAAAGAATATGCAAATAAGTTCTCTTGGAAAAAAAATAAAATAGTGGGAACCACTTCTAGTGTCACCTTCTGGAAGGAAACTCCAGGTAGCTCGATGTTCATTGCCTGGTTTTTGTGAAATTAAGAAGCATAATCTGGGAATAAAGCCAAGTCAGAATATCTCCTCCAAAAGGAAGGGCGTTAGCTGTTTTAAGGTTATTGATTCTCATCAGCCTCTCTTCCTTTTGGAGGAGATATTATGGCTTGGCTTTATTTCCAGATCATACCCCACGGTTTTAGGAAAACCATATATCGATTTATAGGGAGCTACCTTCCACAGAGGTGGCACTAAAGCAACTTCCTCTTTTTCCACCAAGGAGAACTTATTTGCATATTTTTTTTTATATAATTCTTAACAAGACATGCAAGGTCTAATATGTCCCTGTACACCCCAAGGTGGCCAGAACAGGCAACCGTCTCCTTAAGAAGAAGTAGTACTCCTAAATGGGGATCCAAATAATAATAAAGCATTACAACCCAGTAATATACAGATCCGTCACTTTTGGGAGTCAGAAAAACTACACACTTTTACAAAATATTGTAGCACCAGAAATCTGAATATGAGTTATATGGAGAATTTTATATGTTTACAGGATATCCCAGGGTATAAATGACAGCTGAAAACCATATAACTATATTCAGTACTACAAGCTTTGTATTACAAACAGGACTTTCCAACATGGATCACAATTTTTGATACTTGCACAGAAAATCCATTTTATTGCTGAATGACCTCTGCTTTCTTGGAGGATAGGATTCCCAGTTGCTGTCTGTCTTTAGATCTCAACTACTCCATGTAACAGGATAAAAAAGGTTTTCTGCACTGTTTAACTATAGTGAATGTAGAAGAGTAACGTAATGTGCTGAGCGTTACGTATTTTATAATTACGATGGCATTAACTGTGCTTAACAAGCCCCTATTAAAATTATGCCATGGCCATACTTATACTATTTGTTCTTCTTATTTATTCCAAAAAGGTAAATTTTATGAATTACTAAACATTATCTGGTTAAAAAAAAAGGATTGTTAAACAGGCTGTAACTGAGATGCTGACAGCAGGCCAGCTACAATTATGAGGCACATTGCCAGCTAGGGGAGAAAGAAAGGAAGCTTGCCTTCACTTCACTTGTTCCAGATCCTTATAAATGGAGATTAACAATCTTTTTATGGAGTAGTACCCATAGCCACTATAACACAACCACCCAGTAAACAATGCTGCTATTCCCATATGCATTTGTTGACAGTATACTAAAAGAGGCATAGGTGGCATTCAGCTACAGAACAGCAGACACTCAGCAGTACTGCTGCAGCTTAGAGAGACAATACAAAACAATGAGCAGTGGGCCTGGGCAGATGGCACATTAATTAATAACCACACTGCTCTGAACTTTGGCAGAAGACAGATGTTAGTATGTTCTAGCTGAAAAAATACCATGTTCACATCTACTGCTACAATGTCTATCATAGTGAGACACGGACATTTTAGCACCCCTCCCCACCCCCACCTATATATAACAAAAGGAAAGGGCAGTACTCCCAAATTTCAAAATTATAAGAAGAAATTTTTATTCTATAGGCTACATTTCTCAATTCTTAAAGGGATTCTACCATTGAAATTAATTTTTTTGTCGAGCACATGTCAGAATAGCCTTTAGAGAGGCTATTCGTCTCTTATCTTTAGACGTGGTCTCCGCTGCGCCATTCCTTAGAAATACCGGTTTTTACCGGTATGCAAATTAAGCTATGTAGCAGGTATGCTGCTCGAAAACACGCTCCAGCGACGCCTCTATCTTCGGATGGATCCTCCCCTCTGCGTCTCTTCCGATGCCTGCACAGTTGGCTCTGCCAGTGAGACGCCAGCAGAGCCGAGTGCGCCTGCCGGCCATTTTTGGGAGGCCACTCTTGCTCTTGTAGTTTAATACAGGAGCGACCTCCCAAAAATGGCCGCCAGCCGGCATGCGCACTCGGCTCTGCTGGCGTCTCACTGGCAGAGCCAACTGCGCAGGCGTCAAAGGTGACGCAAAGGAAGATGATGAAGGGGAGGATCCAGCCGAAGATAGAGGCGTCGCTGGAGCAGGTTTTCGAGCAGCAGTGGGGACGCCCCCATCACATTTTCAGCGCTGGGGCCCACCCTCATCGCTGCGAGAGAACCAATTTGCATACCGGTAAAAACTGGTATTTCTAAGGAATGGTGCAGCGGAGACCACGTCTAAAGGTAAGAGACTAATAGCCTTTCTAAAGGCTATTCTGACGTGTGATCGCCAAAAAAATTCATTTCAATGGTAGAATCTCTTTAAAGATTCTTGTAAGAACCGCAGCATTGTTTATGGAATAAAGATTCATCCTTACAATTTAGAAATATGGGAATGATGGATTTAATTCTGAATATGAGAACCATTGCCTGACACCTTTTCGGCTTGCACCCATGAATTGTCGGAGTGTTGGCTTGTGCTGCTTTGGTCTATCTATCTATCTATCTATCTATCTATCTATCTATCTATCTATCTATCTATCTATCTATCTATCCTAAAAAGAAACATAGGCACCCATAATTTTAAATGAAAAGCTCTGTGATGATAACCAGGTCACTGTGATTTCCCTGGAAACTTTCGCTGCAAAATATGGACAGGCTGTGTTATTCAGAGCTAAAAACTTCTGCTTATCAGTGTCTCCATCTTTTGGCTCATCACCAAAGAAATTGGAAAAGAGCTAGTCAAGATGAATCAACCTCTTTAATGAGAAACAGTGTATGTAAGCATACCAATCACTGTGGAACAAACTCAACTCCTTGACTATAAAAAAGAGGTCACTACTGGAGAAGACTTGTTACCTTTAGACGACATGTTGAGAGAAGGCTCCCTTCAATATGACAGACCTTGAGCAGAACTCAAAAGAACAGTCCAAAATTCCAGTTGGGAGATGTAAGAAGCTTGTTCATGGTTATAGAAAGCGATTAATTTCAGTTATTTTCTCCCAAAGGACTGCAACCAAATATTAAAGTTGAGACTGCTAGTAATCTTGACCAGCTCATTTTTGGAGTTTTGCGTGGAATTATATAATATTTGGATTTTTTTTTTCACTTTGTTGTGTTGTTCCAATATACACAAAGGAAATTATCATGTGTATAACAAAACATGTGTAATTGCAATAATTTTCTGAAAAAATTTCAGGGGTGCCAACACTTACGGCTATGACTATAGTATAAAGGTTTTTTTGAAGAAAGAAAAGGTAACTCACCATCTAGACTTTAGTAATGGAGTCAAGGATCTAGTCCTAGTGACTGGCAGACATCTCTGTACAGTCATACAAGGAAATCTGTCAATCACTGATAAGATGGCCCACATGACTTATTGACCATTTCTACTGAATATTTCTACACCATACTATATATCAATCTGCTCAGCTCCTCCTGCTAGAACATGCTGCAGGCAGATTGTGCTTCACTTTCATGGTGACAGGTTCCCTTTAAAGTTTTCCTTTGTTTCATATATCAGTTCTCACATTCTCATTGTAGGTGGGCAAGAGTTAACATGGGGATGCTGACAGGTCTGTGGCTATGGTAACCTATACACAGCAAGCTACAATGTACTACGTGTTCAGACATAATTTTATCACAGCTAGTATTCACTTATTCAGAAAATTGTGCTATAGTCAGTCTTTTTTTGGAATTGGATCAGCAGCCTTAGCGATCCCTTTCTAGGAGCATCAATAACCAACTAGTTCACCTATAACCCTGTTGCTGTTTTAGTGGTGGTCATTCTTGCACCACTTTTGCTCTGCTCCAATTGTCTGCCCGTTTTCCTGCTCCATTTTTAAACACCACCTTCAAGAACTGCCTGTCCACTCGCTGTATATGTCTCAGCTACTGATAGGTGCTAGTGTCATGAGATAATAAAAGTTATACATTTCAGCTGTCAAAGTTTTAATGTTACTGTTGATCAGTGCAGGCTGAACACACAAGAAAAACACATTATAATGTAGCCAGCTGCTTCTTCCAACAGTGGGCTCCAAATATCTCAAAACATTGGCTAAACGTTTGCCATAACTCTGGCAACATCACAAAACATTGAACAGTTCTAAAGCTGTCTAAACTTGGTGCTGTAGATGTATTGGCCAAGTAGTTCACTATGTAGTCAGCTTGGTTTCAGACAAAAATGGTAATAAAGCAAAGAATACCTCATAACAGATAAGTATTGAGCTTTAATAATTGCAACCTAAAATTGTGCATAATCCCAAATAAGTCTATATTCATGTAACTACAACAAAAATCGACCATATGGCGGCATTTTTTTTTTAGAATACTGTAACATGGCTGCATTAATTTTAATGTTTGTGAATTGGGGGCTAGTCCTATAACCGATATTCTGACAGTCCGTTATCACGGACCATCAAAATATAGGTCATGTTCTATTTTTGTTCATTTTCATGGATCGATCCATACACTAACGTATGATGGATCCGTGAAAGCAGCCACCCCTCGGGTGCAAAACAGCTGTAAAAAAAATGGATCTCTTTTGCAAGCACTTTGCTCTTCTATCGTAGGCTAAAAGTAAAGAGACAAACATTCCAGCAATTTCCCCATGCACCCATGAATCAGGAGAATAAAGTCTCAGTTTTTCCAACAATATTGTGGGTCCATTGGTCACCATGGGTGAGCAAGGCTTCAGATGTGAAAGGTTGTTTGAACAAAATGAACAAAATAAAAAACAAATCATAATATAAAGGAAACTATATCTGAACATAGTTAATGTTGATCAACATAATCAAATATAAATGATTAAAAATATTTTTTTTTAAATTCCCTCCATAATGAAGCCCCTAGCACTCCCTACTACGCCTGCTTACAACAGATCCGTTGTGTCTGAAAAGGCAGCCATTATATTTGTGAAGATCCACCTTTACATGACCAGATGGTGGTGCGTACAGCCATCAGCTGTCAATGTGACCCTTAATTAGTCTATACATAGCACCCACACGTCTATTGTTATGCTAATTAGGGGGTATTCCTGTCATGCCAATTATCAATAGTGAAATTGAGCAAGCAAAGATAACATAATAAATTTACGGATACTAGATACTATGACTTAAGACAATTCTATTACATGAGACAATGGCACATATATACAGGGTATATAAAATGGCTTCATTTTAATTTTACATTTTATTTTTATTCTTTTCCCAGGCTGGTGGAAAGGTTCAGGATCACAAATTCACAATGTGTGTCTGAGTAGTCAATATACTTTAAAAAGACAGCCTATTGAAGAGCAGCCAGTGACATTTCTATGGCGACTCCCTCCCCTTTTCAGTCTTTCTTCCCTATCTTGACACATTCCTAATTAAGAAGCAATATAAAGCTATGTAATTGAACAGATGTAGTAGTCATTAACAAGAATTACCCATTCTTCTATAAATCCTGTATGTACAGAGGGGGCTCGGTGAGCAGTGGGTGAACCTAATTGCCCAGGAATTCCTAAGGGAGATGTACAAACAGATCAAGACATTGCATGAGTGAAAGGTTGGAGTTCTGACATAGGATTCTTGTCACTCTCTCGTTTATCTTCCTACATTGAAAAGTTAATGGTGGCAGGAATCAGTCTTGGGAGGGACCATAAATAAAGCAATGTCTACGCCTGAAATAAGCATACCCCTGCTTTGTCTGGCTTTTGGTGACATTTTGATTAACGCTCAACATAAAGCAGTGCTTTTATGAGCAGCTGCTTAAAAGACAATTTATTTAAGTGAAAACACAGTTCACTGTCTCATTTCCCTTAGCAATTTACTGGTAAGCATACATAGCGTTTGCATTCATAGTACTGCTTATGAAAACATTCTCCATCATTTATGTGAACCAAGGATTGTTAAAATACTAAGTCATTGCTTTCTATAACAAAAATATATATTAAAATTGATGCCTTACACTTTAAAGCAGCAAACAGTTCAACTGCAATGTCATAAAAATCATTGAATATTCTTCACAGAGAACTGTCATTAATGTTCTTTGGATGGACCAATACAATATACCTAAAATATTTACAAATCATTCAGTTATTTGCAGCAATTCACATCGTGCATAGAATCTGTGCATAAATTTCCACAGTCCTTACAGTTGGGTGTGGAGGTAAAGTAGGACCCCATAGAATGTGGGAGCCATATTAACAGGATTTAATAAATGGTCACATGGACAATTGCGATTTCATATTAGCAAATAATAGTTCTTCATATATGGAGGTAGCACCCTTTGTCAGTCTGATAACAAAATCCATTGAAAGAGGTCAAGTTTAATTGTAGTGAAACATTTTATTTAACTAGACTCTGGCCCAGATTTACTAATAATAGATGCTGCAAACTAAGACAGTCTGAAAAGATTCCAGATTTATTACAGTGGCTGATGATGAATGGGAAATCTGTTACAATTATACCTATGGGGAAACTGCCGGCATTTCTGTAGGTATAATAGACATGCTGTGATTTCCAAAACCGTGCTGGTTTCAGAAATCATGGCAAGTCCTCTCCATGGTTTTTAACCACACAGTGGATATGGGATTCGTTAGAATACCATCCACTTTGCCCTGACTGTAAAATGCCACCATTTTTCCCGCCACGGTTTGTGGTGGTTATATCACGTGGGGCTCTAGCCTAAAGATAGTTTTTCCTGAGCACAGTCTGCCCGGTGTGATGCTTAGTTTCATCATTGTGATCTACTAATTAATCTGTAAACCATTTGACGCAGTCAAAAGTGGACGCCCTTTAAGGGCCCGTTCTTACTTAGAAAATGGAGAGGAACTTGAGGTAAATGTCCACTTCAAATTCCTCTCCATTTCCCGCCATCCTACTCCCTGTTGCAGAATGCAGATGAACATGCCTAAGAAAGTCTTGTGCCATGGACTCTGCTGAATCTTATTTTTTCAGCATCCTGCTAAGATCTCTGCCTCTCTTTGAATACAATGGGAGACAGAATCAGGGTGAAATTTACTTCAAAATTGGAGGCAAATTCTGCTGTGTGAACAGGCCCCAAGACATACAATTAATATTAATAGGCTTTGCATGCTTTGTCACCTGGATGCGTAAAACAGAAAAATACACCTCTAATACACGTTCTACTACCATGTAGGACTTCCTTCCATAAAAGTGTAATGACTGACAAGATCCATGTTAAGTGGTTGTGCACATTCACAAGCTGCTACCGTCATGCTCTGTGGAGCATGTAATATCTACATCCACGGTGTGCTATTTGTACAAAAGCATAGTTTCCTGCACAACCAATGCTCTTAGCCAAAGCATAGTATTAATATATAGTGGCTACGCAGAATTACGCATATATTCAACTTTTTCTATAGCTAAGGGAGTCTGTTTAGGGGCTCTGCTGGAGGGGTCCATCCTACACATTTTATTACATAGCATTTTAAAAGAAAGTCGTGTTGGAACTACACGTTCCAGGAGTCTATGGCAAACTGCATGAATAAAAAGCAATGATCTCCCTAACACAAGTAGACAAAAAGCATAAGGTGCATTTAGGGGAGTTCTTGTTCAATTTACAAGATGATCATAAAGTTATTGAGCGAGAATATTATGTGTGGTGATACCAGACATTGTTGTATAGGAACTGGGTGATACTTGGCACAGATACATAGCATTGTACCATGCTGTTGTGTGGGTACTGTGCTATGTAGGAAGAATATTTAAAAGAGGACCTTTCACCATATATGGGCACAGGCAGTTCTATATACTGCCAGAAAGCTGACAGTGCGCTGAATTCAGCGCTCTGTCGGCTTTCCCGATCCGTGCCCGGTGTAAAGCGCTATCGGTCCCGGTACCGTAGCGCTTTACAGTCAGAAGGGCGTTTCTGACCATTAGCCAGAGACGTCCTTCTGCCTCGCGGCGCCAATCGCGCTGTGCTGTGGAGCGGGGAGGAACTCCCCCCTCCCGCTCCTGATAATGCTCGTCTACGGACAAGCTGTGTGAGCAGAGGGAGGGGGCGTTCCTCCCCGCTCCACAGCACAGCGCGATTGGCGCCGCGAGGCAGAAGGACGTCTCTGGCTAATGGTCAGAAACGCCCTTCTGACCATAGAAGAGCTACGGTACCGGGCCGTAAGCTCTTCACACCGGGCACAGATCGGGAAAGCCGACAGTGCGCTGAATTCAGCGCACTGTCAGCTTTCTGGCAGTATATAGAACTGCCTGTGCCCGGACATGGTGAAAGGTCCTCTTTAAGTATTATGTATGGTGGCATCATCATGTATAGTGGTATTATATGGACAATTTCTGGCAGTGTTACGCTAGGTCCACACTTGCATTGGTTCTTAGCGTTCCTTGGAGGGTCAGAAGAATAGGAAACCGGACACAATTGGATCCATTCTAGGAAAAATGCGAACAGAGCCCAAGGGACTCCACTGCCTATAATTGGGTCCGTTAAGTATTAGGTTTTTTTTAACTGAAAATTTCTGGACAGAAAAAAAAAAAAAAAGTTAGGACTTGCAGGACTTTTTTTTTTCTGGCAAATTCTGATGGACATTGTGATGGAAAGTCCATGTAAAGCCAGTTTTATTTGGTTTGGAAGGGTGGCATTGTTTGTGAATGTGATTAACAAAATATTAGGTAATGCATTGCACTATTACGTGATATATTTTTAAACTTTTTGCACAGGAATTGAATAGCATCATTGTGTAGACACTACATCTTAGTTTAATGGCCATTTTATTACACATTGGACCTCTTTTGACTGGCAGCACTACACCAATTCTTTGTGGCATGCACATGGATCATCTACAGGTATTAATAGACCAAACAACATCATTTGACCTTATTCACATGTCCATATTTCCCGTTAAAGTGGTGTCCTCGTTTTTCATGGATGCTATATTTACCTATTCATTTTAATCTGTTCATTTAGAGAGGTCAGTATTATTTGCGTATCGTAGGGGGGGTTTTTTGTTTGTTTTTTTAAACTAATGCTGCCGCATCATACCAATGACAGTCTATGGATCGGTGAAAAAAACCCCACAGATCTAAGTGTTGTATGTTTTTCATGGAAACACACACACAAAAAAAAAATATAGAAAAAGTATTTCAAAGCGGATCAACCATGAACAGCACACCATCCGCATATGAGAAGAGTAGGGTGCTGTCCATGAGGCCTTACTCCACAAACCAACAGCGTGAACTATTGACACCTATAATGAAGGGTTCATTGATTTATCACCCTCCCAACAGCATGGTGCAACAAGAAATCTCTAGTCATTTGAACACACAATGGGGCATCTTTTAAAGTTGCCATGTCAGATTTCTGGTGTAAAAGCTTTTGATTCACAACTATTTGCTACAAAAATGAACAACTCTGACCTGCTGACAACTTTTGTGAAAATTATACAGAGCATGGCATGACTAAATGCAGGCCAGGATGGGATCGCCTCGACCTGACAGATTTACTACAACACAAGCCAGGTTTTCTGGTGTGAGTTATACCTGAAATCTATGCCAGTCCCAGTGCAGATTCTAGTTCTGGCTCACAGAACCTCCTTCAGTGCGCCAACATTCTTAAGAGGCCAGAGCATCATGACGCATAGACACAATCCTTGCGACGCTGTGTGACATCAGTCAGAAGACCGGAAAAGGAGAAGAGGTTGTAATGGAGACCAAGAGAGGTGAGCTATTTATTTATTTATTTTTTAAATGTTCGATCACCTTCCCTGAGCCTCTGCTCATTATACTCTATGGTCTAAGGAAACCCTAAAGGATAACAAAAACGGTTTCAGTTCATATGTGTTCATTCTGATCGAAACTGCAGGTAGAACCTCACAAATACAGTAATAACCAAAACATGACTATCCTGGTTGATGTTCGGTTTCAGTTATTTTTTGATTAATTGCCTAGCCGTAATTATAAAAGATTTCTAGATTACAAGGTATATTGGATATTATAGTACTTAAAATAAAGTGCCACAGGTTGGTAACCTACAGTACAGTACTCCCAAGTATTCTGTGTACTTATCCTTTTTTTTTTTTTTTTTTTTTTGTTTGCTTCTAAGTACTATTGACTATATTATCTACTTCAAAGCAAAATAAGTCACATGGAATCACTTAATTTCCACCACTGCTAATCCATTATCCAAATTTTGTCAGAGAGATTCTCGATCGATCCTGCATTACACATGGCAGACTCTGCACCTAATAGAAACTGACTTGCTTCATTGGGGCCACACTGCCTTCCTGTCCCTCTGCCAGCATCTTAGATTTCATTTATTGATTTCAGATTCAGAGCTGCTTTGGAGAGTGCTAGATTCTCAGCTCCTCTTAGATTAGGTTGTAACAGAACATTACAATAAAGACAGCACCTTTCATTCCATAGTGGGGGGTCATTTGCAACAGACAGATTTAACATAACTCTCACACTGAAGTCTATATTTTAACAGGCAGGGATGTCTAGGAGGCATGGGAATTCTTGTAATATTTAAGTTTTCAGTAAATGTGCCTGGTTTATATGCCAAATGTGTCCATAAACACTAATGGACCTGACATGACAAAATAATGTCTTTTTTAATGTGTTTAAAAAAGTATATGTTATACATACCAGAAAGACCACTAAAAAGCATACCAAGACATCCAACAGCAGAATACACATCATATGATATACAGTTTTGGAATATAAAATATAGTTTCAGACACGGCCCTTGTGTTTGGCATATTCCTGATGCAGATTCCAAAAGTACACTTTACATGCAGAGAGAATATAACCTTACAGGCAATCGCTGGAAAGACATAGCAAAGTTTCGTTATTATGCATATCTATGTGGGTGCCGATAGGAGTTACTTATACAACATAAACAGTAGGTGTATTTGTGTAGATATAAAAGTACACAAGTGCTAGGTATTGTGATCAATATATAGAGAGACAGAGAGAAAGAGAGAGACACACACTCTAATGTAAATGTAGGAGTCATGTCATGGAATAAAATAGGCCTACTAATATGTACTTGAGGGCAGTAAGAAGAAGGAACACTACATATCCGGTGTAGACTATAACTTCAAGGTATGGAACTGCAATCCATTCTTAGTTACATAGATACCAATAGGTATCAGACTGTGCGGATAAGATGCTTTTCTAGTAACCATAGCAACTTTCTTGACATCTTAAAAAAAATTCCAATTTGTTATTTTTCACAGAATTTAAAGTGCTAAGGAGAGCACGCTCATACCCTACACTTGTTATTATAGTTACTATTGATACTGATACACAACAAATAACCTTCTTTTTCATGTTGTTCAGGTTTTGGTATTATTACCACTATATTGCAGCCTCTTTGTCCAATACACTACATATGAAGAAATTGCTGGAGGCCCCTGCAATCAGTCAGTGTGTAAATTGTACTAACTTGTTCCTTTGTACATTATATATGAAAACAGCGGATATATTGACAACCAAGAAGTGGCACTTCACTTTAACAAAGAGGGGGATCGTGGTCTAAAAAAGGACCATTCATTTAGATCAGCATGTGCTAATAGTTAATAATGTTGCAATGCTATGTGCCCTAGTTCAGAACTCACTTCACACAATCTCACACATGTTAATGTTAGTGTGTGCTGTTCTCATGAAAAAGAAAGCCCCGTCTATTCATATCTAATTCTATTATTATTGTATGAGCTTTTTCTTCAACAAATTGTTCATGTTATTTTAACTTTCCTTGTTTAGATTGTAACAGTTGGATCTCTAGTTTTATAAAATGGACCATACAAATAGGGATAACATGCTAAACCAGAATACCAAGCTTTAATACATATATATTAAAAAGCAATGCTTTAAAGCAGATATACAGTACACACTCTCCAATTACCCCTAACTCCTATGTATCCTAACTTTATAAATATAATCCTTACTACACAGTAAGGTTGGGTTCACATCTGCACCAGAGTCTCCATTGGAGACTCCATCATAGAAATGACAAAAATCGCCGGAGAGAAAAGTTCTGCACGTTGGACTTTATCTCCACTGCTTCCAGTTTTAAAATGGCGTAACTAGCTGTCTTTCGGTGGACTGATAAAACAGCAAACATATCATACATTACTGTACTGTACATGTGCCCATTAGGTAATGAGAACCTAGCTTATATCCCAATCATAATTATAGACTGTGAGCCCCATTAGCGGTTGGCTGTTACCATACTTCGCTATTCCACGCAGTCCTACTGTCTTTCAAAGGATCAGAGAGGTCAACAATAGATCAATAAACTCAAAGAAAACAGGACCATTGATTGAAAAAAAATATAATAATTTTATCACAGTCCACTTATGCCCTGCCCACTAAAGGTTATCTGGGACCGAGACATTCAGCTCCACTTGAGCTTCTCAGGCAGTGACATCACATCTATTGGTCAGCTCAGTTCCTTTTAAATGAATGGAGCTAAAGCCTACTCTAAGCACAGCCTCAATATAATGTAAGGTGTGAAGAGACTACATTCATCACTATCATAGTTCCAGATCACCCCTACAAAGGACAAACAGATACATGAAATATTGTACAGTTTAATGGAACAAAATAAAGCAAGTCATCCTGCATGACTGCAGAGTGTATAGATATAATGGTGACACGGCAACATGGTAAGGCTAGGTTCACATCTGCGCTGGGCTCTCCATCTTCTGCGACGGATCCCAGCCACTAAAACAGCGGTTTCCTGCAGACACAAATGACTATAATGGGGTCCGCCAACTGTCCGCTGTTTTCATACTAAAACCGGCAGAGAGAATAGTAGTCTGGGTAGGACATTTCTCTGCCGATTTCCAGCAGTTTCTGTAGATCTTTCAATCCATACAGTAACATTAAAATCGATAGGATCCAATGTCAAGATAATATACACATATATCCACAAGATAATAGTGTAATACAAAAAATGTAAAGGACCCCTCCTGGGTAACTGCATTATTAGGAAAAAAAAAGTGATGGTGACAAAATGGGCCAAAGATTTAGAGAAAGAGTCTAGATCAAAGAACCATGGTCAAGAGAACCCTGCAATATGCGTTAGACATATCATGCTTGACAAAATATTGTCATTGTGATAAACTTTGTAAAATTTGCTTCATCTTCCTCATCTGGAAAGACCTTCAGTTTGGCAATTTTTACAATAAGGAGCAATTTTTTTTAATGAATGTGTTCATGTTGTTTGCTTTTTTTCACATTTGTCCACAGGTCTGATACTTCTGAATGGGAGTAAAGCATGGGGATGGATAGAGCGCATAGATTTCAGTCTGCAACCCAGCATGTGGTTGCTAGGACAACAGTGAGCCAACATTTACATAACCCTTTCAGCACCACTGCAAGATACAACCCAGAACTAACAAGGTGTCATCCTAAATACATTCTTATTTGCCAATGACATGCAACGCACAGAACTCAAAGGTTTGTTATGAGAACTTGGGCGCTTTAATACATGCTGTTAGGCTTCTGACAGCTGCAAGTCTAAATATAGCGTAATGATTATTTAATATGTGGTATGCCTTTTCTGCTTTCCAGAGTTGGGTTATGTGCTTGTGATTTGTTTAACTTGCAGTGTTCCAAGCCTAAATTGTGTAGGAGGGCACTGAAATGGATACAGGGCAAATTATTTCTGTGATGAAACTTATTGCATTAGCTTTACTGTCACTACAATTAAACATATCCGTATAACATTAGCTTTAACCTTCTTTTGCTTACGTAAAAATATATTTGCTTTTTTTCCACTGTATTACATGCATTTAATGTTTGAGAGAGAAAAACAGAAAGTCGTGTTGAGTTTTTGGTGCAGATTTTGTTGCATTTTGAACCGAAGCCAGGAGTGGAATGAAAAGGAATGGGAAATATAAATGGAGGAGGACTTCCACTTCAACTTCCTGATGAATCCTTCACTGGCTTTGGCTCAAAAAAATAAATGTACAAAAATAGCAACAAAAACTCAATGGGGATAATTTATCATGGCTCATGTGCCAGAAAACAGGCATACAAGCCATGAAAAAAAGTTGACCATTTTTGTGCAAGTCAGAATTTTTACACAAAAATGATGACTTTCTAAGTTTTGTGCCCCACACTCCACTGTCCTCAAAGCGGGTCTAAACAAATTAACCCCATTGTGTCTCTCCAGTCTTAAGTCTTAAACATTTAGTAGTGTGCCCCAAAACACACACACACACACACACACACACACACACACACACACACACACACACACATTAAAAGTCTACTACTAGTGTATCTCAATAAATTAGAATATTATCAAAAATTTATGGACTGTTGCTCAGTGGTCAAAGGTGTTTTCAGATTAAAGTAAATTTTGCATTTAATTTGGAAATCCAGGTCCCAGAGTCGGGAGGAAGAGTAGAGAGGCTGCTGTACACAATCCAAGCTGCTTGAGGGCTAGTGTGAAGTTTCCACAATCAGTAATGATTTGAGGAGCCATGTCATCTGCTGATGTAGGTCCACTGTGTTTTATCAAGACCAAAGTCAGCGCAGCCATCTACCAGGAAATTCTAGAGCACTTCATGCTTCCCTCTGCTGACAAGTTTTTTGGAGATGGATTTTTCATTTTCCAACAGGACTTGGCACCTGTCCATACTGCCAAAAGTACCAATATCTGGTTTAAAGAGGACCTTTCACCATTTTTCACACAGGCAGTTCTATATACTGCCGGAAAGCTGACAGTGCGCTGAGTTCAGCGCACTGTCGGCTTTCCCGATGTGTGCCCGGTGTGAAGATCTTATGGCCCGGTACCGTAGCTCTTCTATGGTCAGAAGGGCGTTTCTGACTGTTAGCCAGAGACGTCCTTCTGCCTCGCGGCGCCAATCGCGCTGTACTGTGAGAGCCGAGAGGAACGCCCCCTCCCTCTGCTCGCAGTGCTCGTCCATAGACGAGCATTATCAGGGAGGGAGGGGGGCGTTCGGTGAAAGTATAATATAATATAACCACAGTATCACTGTGCTTGATCATCCAGTAAACTTGCCTGAGTATCTATGGGATATTATCAAGAGGAAGATGAGAGACACCAGACCCAACAATGCAGATGAGCTGAAGGCTGCTATCATACAATCTGGGCTTCCATAACGCCTCTGCAGTGCCACAGGCTGATTGCGGCAATGTGGCATGGAGGCAGTCATTCTTGCAAAAGGAGCCCCCACCAAATATTAAGGGCATTTACTGAACAGAATTTTCATTTGGCCAACATTTCTGTTTTAATTTTTTTTTATAGTTCATCTTACATAATATTCTAATTTTCTGAGATAATGACTTTTGGGTTTTCCTTGACTGTAAGCCATAATCATCAACATTAACAGAAAGAAACACTTGACAAAGTTCTGTTTATAATGACTCAATTTAATATATGTGTTTCACTATTTCAAATGAATTTCCCCCCCAAAAAAAAAAAATTTTTTTGATGATATTCTAATTTATTGAGATGCCCTAGTAGTCAGGGACCCCATACCTAGAGCTTCCACTTACCAGAAGAATTGTGTGTGTGGGGGGGGGGGTCACAAGACCCATACCTGAAAGCCAAAGTGCCCACCTTACTATCGACTTCCTTCAAGACTGCCACTGTTGTCAACTTTAGTTGCAGAGAAGAAATCTGAATACATCTCGTAATGTCATTATTAGTCTGTTTCAATGTCAGGTCAAGACTATAGAGACGCTGGGCACACACTGGGCAGGCACAGTTGCTAAAGCAACCAAATAACGCCTGATAATTAGAATACTGTAGGTCAGACTGGGCAGGGGAACAAATATCAGTGATACTTTACTGAAACTGGTTACTTTAATGGTAGAAACCTGTTCCCCCTCCCCCTCCTTTTATATATTATAATGATAGGTACAATATTCTTGCTGCGTCTTTGCAGGAGAAATTAACACTTACAGTGGACCACACATGATCAGTCTGGAGCTTGGAGGTGCTTTAAAAAGGATACAAAGTTGTCTAAACCATACTACTGCATTTTTCTTCTATTATACCTTCCCCCATTATATTTTCTCAAGCTTTTTACGTTCATAATTTATGAATATGTCTTGTTGAAATGCATACTAGAGTCTAACCATAACGTGGCATGAAAACAAACGCATTATAACATATAGTTATTACTGAATAATGACATGTTTTCATCTAATGTTTTGTCAGCACAGAAAATAGGGAGATTGCATGTAATTGTATTGAAAAAGAATCTTTAATAGACAACATCTGTGAAGCGGAAATTTAACTATAGACTGCCGGAAACAAATGAACTGGAAGGCCAGCAGCACTATATAGGTGTTCTGCTCATCTGAACAGTAGACAAAGCCCAACAGGATAGCAGATGGCAGGCTCTTACTATGCAACCTGTATGCACACACCAATGATCAAAGAATGGCTTCCATATAGATTAACACAGTGCTGTTCAAGATATCAAGACTCTGTTCACATCATGCATTAGGCATATTTACCAGATAAATCTACTGATACATATATACAGATCATAAAGAACTGACATATGCCAATGTATTGCGTAATGAGTTATATATGGTCAATAGGCCCTAATGTATAAAAGTATAAATACTGTGCAGTACATTATGTTTATGCTTGGGCACTGTATTGGAAAGTAATGCAGACTGCACTTTCCTGAACAATAAAATAATGGCATACCAAGGTATAGTGTATCTGGCCAAAAGTTCCCATTGGTGTTCACTGGGTCATTATTATTATTATTATTATTATTATTATTATTATTATTATTATTTATTTATATAGCACCATTAATTCCATGGTGCTTTACATTTGGGGGTTACATACAATACACAAAATATACAGGTAGATATAATACTAACAGTGACCGACTGGCACTTAACTTCTAATATTCTCCCTTTAAAAAAATAAATAAAAATAAATGTATATTTACCCATATGCCTGGGGCGATCATGTGACCGCCACAGGCACATTTTCTGCTTTCCTGGTGACGTCCAGTTTCGCCGTTTCCAGAGACAAGAGGCCACCAGTACTTCTCTCTCCTCCTGTTCCTCTCATACTCACCGCTGACTTCCTCTCTGGCTGTTGCTTCCTTCACAAATGAGCCGGAGTCAGTACCTGCACAATAGAACACCTACAGAAGCAAAAAGAAGCAGCGTTCTTTTGCGAATGTGTGGCTTCGTTCAGCTTTCTACTGCGCAGGCACCAGTTCCGGATCCAAAGTGAAGAGGCAGAACATGGGACAATGGTACCTAAAAGTCATCTCCAGGATGACAAGACAGGCAAGTAAAAATATTTTTTTTTGCCCGGGAAACCCTTTTAAAAGGACCAATAACTGTCTATTGAACATACTGTAAACACCAAATGTTTCTATGTAGTGAAAGCCATTTGTTAGGAATAGATCTGGGACCTCTGCAGTTGAATCTGTGAAGTTCCCATTCTACTTTCTAACCTGGTCAGTAGAGATGAGCGAACACTAAAATGTTCGAGGTTCGAAATCCGATTCGAACAGCCGCTCACTGTTCGAGTGTTCGAACCCCATTATAGTCTATGGGGAACATATACTCGTTAAGGGGGAAACCCAAATCCGTCTCAGGAGGGTCACCAAGTCCACTATGACACCCCAGGAAATGATGCCAACACCCTGAAATGACACTGGGACAGCAGGGGAAGCATGTCTGGGGGCATAAAAGTCACTTTATTTCACGGAAATCCCTGTCAGCTTGCGATTTTCGCAAGCTAACTTTTTCCCATAGGAATGCATTGGACAGCGCTGATTGGCCAGAGTACGGAATTCGACCAATCAGCGCTGGCTCTGCTGGAGGAGGCGGAGTCTAAGATCGCTCCACACCAGTCTCCATTCAGGTCCGACCTTAGAGCCAGCGCTGATTGGCCGAAGGCTGGCCAATGCATTCCTATGGGTATGCAGAGACTCAGCAGTGTTGAGCCAGTTCTGCTCAATTACACCGTGTACCGGTCAGCCTGTGCGAGCTCGGCACAGACTCTGCTCTGCATCACCGCTGGCGTTGGCCAGCATTGATTGGCCAGTATACAGAATCAGTATACAGAATCAGCAGAATCCTTGTGTACCCTCGGCTCTGCTACATCAGAGCCGAGGGTGCACTAGAACCCTTGTGCACACTTGGCTCTGCTACATCAGATGTAGCAGAGCCGAGGGTGCACTAGAACCCTTGTGCACACTCGGCTCTGCTACATCAGATGTAGCAGAGCCGAGGGTGCGCTAGAACCCTTGTGCACACTCGGCTCTGCTACATCAGAGCCGAGGGTGCACTGGAACCCTTGTGCACACTCAGCTCACGCTAATAGAATGCATTGGCCAGCGCTGATTGGCCAATGCATTCTATTAGCCTGATGAAGCAGAGCTGAATGTGTGTGCTTAGCTCAACTACTCCACCGGCATAGTTGAGCTAAGCACACACATTCAGTTCTACTTCATCATGCCAATAGATTGCATTGGCCAGCGCTGATTGGCCAGAGTACGGAATTTGACCAATCAGCGCTGGCTCTGCCGGAGGAGGCGGAGTCTAAGGTCGGACCAGAATGGAGACTGGTGTGGAGCGATCTTAGACTCCGCCTCCTCCAGCAGAGCCAGCGCTGATTGGTCGAATTCCGTACTCTGGCCAATCAGCGCTGTCCAATGCATTCCTATGGGAAAAAGTTTATCTCACAAAAATCACAATTACACACCCGATAGAGCCCCAAAAAGTTATTTTTAATAACATTCCTACCTAAATAAAGGTTATCCCTAGCTATCCCTGCCTGTACAGCTATCCCTGTCTCATAGTCACAAAGTTCACATTCTCATATGACCCGGATTTGAAATCCACTATTCGTCTAAAATGGAGGTCACCTGATTTCGGCAGCCAATGACTTTTTCCGATTTTTTTCGATGCCCCCGTTGTCGTAGTTCCTGTCCCACCTCCCCTGTGCTGTTATTGGTGCAAAAAAAGCACCAGGGAAGGTGGGAGGGGAATCAAATTTTCTTTGGAGTTTGCCACGTGATGTTCGATTCGAACACATCGAACAGCCTGATATCCGATCGAACATGTGTTCGATAGAACACTGTTCGCTCATCTCTACTGGTCAGTTCAGTGCCTCAGTATTTCAAATGGTGGAGTAGGTATGAGGAGCCTGATAAGCTGTCCTAAACTTTTCTTTCTACCTCCCGCATCAAATGAGCTTCTCCCAGTTTGGAAATTGCTTAAAGTGTTAACGCCAATGAGGAAGGGTTGTTTGAGTGAATGTACTGCTACCAAAGTGAAGGGATTGGAAGAGGAGAGTGCTACTGCCTGGGTGGGAGGGGAACAACACCACTGTTTGAGATGAAACGGTGGAAAAGGGACCATTAGTATGGGCAAGAATGTTTCTGCCAGCAGTGAAGGGGTTAGAAGGGGAACAAGCCTGCTGCCAGAGGTGAAGGGATGGAAAGGTTAACGATTAGAGATGAGCGAGTACTGTTCGGATCAGCTGATCCGAACAGCACGCTCGCATAGAAATGAATGGACATAGCCAGCACGCGGGGGGTTAAGCGGCCGGCCGCCGTCAAAGCGGAAGTACCAGGTGCATCCATTCATTTCTATGGAGCGTGCTGTTCGGATCGACTGATCCGAACAGTACTCGCTCATCTCTATTAACAATGCATCTGCTAGTGGGGTAGAGCTAGGAAGGGGAAAATTGCTGTTGCCACTGTAGTATTTCTTCAGCATTTTTGGGAAGGTATTTTGAATTAAGTTTTTGTATATATGTTGTTCTTCACTGTAGTAAGGATAGTAAGGTATGGTATGCTAAATTGTGGCATTTGATGCTGTTAAAGGATATTATGAGCTTTGGATGGTGATACTTGACTGGTGCTGATGGGGGTTATATGGGGCTGCATGGTGGTATTTGACATGGGAGTATTTGTTTGCCCCAGGGCCAGCATGGACTGAGTAGAAGTAGTTTTAGCAACGCAGCTAAATCTGCAGGTAGCAAAATAGAGCTAAAAAAAAAAAAAAAAAAACTAAAAAAAATAGTGAAAAAAACACATTCCGCAGAGATTTTCATTGAGTTGTTGCTGCGTTTTTCTCTGCGTATTTTCTTCCCCTTCTAAATCTATGGAGAAAATGCATGTGATTCCACACCAAAAATTTACATTTTGTCTTTTTCAAAATGCAAGTGTTGACATTGCCGCAATTTGAGGACTTTGCCTTATGGCCACTTTCACATGGTCAGTATTTTGTAAAAGTCAAAACTATATGTGGAACCTACGGAGAGTAAAAAGGAGAATGGAAAAATGTGTCTTTCGTGTTTTGGGCAAACTCTTGATCTGGCTAATAATGTCAGAAAAAAACCCTGCTTCCTCTACCCACGCAAAGTCATCGACAGTTCTCGATTTATACAAACTCAAACAGTAAAAGCTGTCAGTCTCGTTTCACAGTCTTTGCAAAGTGGAATCCCATCCACACATTGTGAAGAAAATACACGCAGTGGACACGCTGCGATTTCCAAAACCATTTTTGCAGCATGTCAATAATACCTATGGAAATGACAGCATTTTCCCTATACGTGTAATGGAAACAAAGTCCACAGAGGAAATCTCTGCAGACTATCTGAAAAGTGCTGTTGGGAAAAAACAAAACAAAAAACAAAACATAATGCCTTGATGTCTATGGAAACCAATGGCCATCTGTATGCATTTTTTTGCATCAGTTTCTTAAATCAGTTTTTTGTATCTGTTACACTGATGTAAAAAAACCTGATCAGAATGCACCATAACAGATATGTAATACTGTCTCTTGAAATTTTGCAATGTTGGCTTACCTTTGCTCTTTAGTGTTTTCATCACCATGTCCAAAAATCCTTATGGATGACAAAAATCAATGTAATTGGTGTCTTGTTTCTACCCATGACTTACATAATACTGTATTTAAGGCACATTATGGAAAGCTTTCAGCTTTACCGATAGGTCGCCATACATTAATACCAATACTCTTTTATAGTACTGCAATAGGCAACTTGAACATAAAGTAATTAGGTTTCTTATGTATATTCTGACAAGCCATAACAAGACAACGTAAAGATGTAATTTATTAAACCTTATTCTGACCCATGTCATGACTGCAAGTATCAATTATTATAAGAATGAATACTGCACATATTAGCGCAAGTCAAACACTGTAGATTTTATTAAAACAACTCCAAAAATGGAAACACTTAAACACATCAATGTGATGTATGGAAGTAAACACAGGACATCTCGGAGACTGGTAGTAGAACGTATAGCTTTCATGGTTCTGATGCAAATGTATTCATAAGGCAGCTGTTCGTAATAGATCTCACCAAAGACAAAATCTATTAATTTAATAAATCGTCTACTGTAAGAAGCTATTTCAGTTGTAGACCAATTACAGGTTATTTTGGGCACATTTTATAATGTATGTAAAAATAAGGCAAATGTAAGAATATAGCTCAGAAGAGATTTTAACTAACCAAATCTTTAGAATTAGGTGCAATGGGGTCATGTGATAACAATGGCACAGATTTACTAAAGAAAATGCACCATAATACCAGTGCACCAAGAGAAAAAAATAAATATATATATATATATATATATATTCTAAATAGATGTAGTGACAGGAATGTAAGGGGCAACATGGTAGCTCAGTGGTTAGCACTGTAGTCCTGGGTTTGAATTCTGCCAAGAACAACATCCGCAAGGAGTTTGTATGTTCTCCCTGTGTTTGTGTGGATTTCCTCTCATACTCCAAAGACATACTGATAGGGAAGAATGTACCATATATACTAGAGTATAAACCAAGTTTTTCAGCACAGTTTTTGTGCTGAAAAAGTCTGCCTCGGCTTATACCCGAGTCATTATGTTAATTCAGCAATATTTATAGTTACAGACCCGGCATACAGACACCAGACTGGCAGGAGCGTGTGATGCTGTTCATTTCAAACTCTAGAAGTAATTACTTCTGCAAGCAGGCCCAGGCATGATCACCGAGGGTCAGACCTGAAGGAGAACCTCAGCCGCCAGACCTGAAGGGGAACTGCGGCCGGCTGCCAGCAGAAGCGCTTCTGCCAGGGATTCCCCTCAGCATTCCTGCCGGCAGCCGGCCACTTCCCTTCGGGTCCGGCCAGCCGAGGTTCTCCTTCAGGTCCACCCCTCAGCATTCCTGCCGGGGATTCCCTTCAGTGCTTCTGTAAAGGCTCCCCGGCCTGCAGTGCAGTGCAGTGAAATGACAATTTCTGAAATGTATTGCAATGCATTAGCATTGTAATGGATTGCATTAGTGATCAGACCCCCCTAGGGTTCAAGACCCCCTAGGGGGTCTAATAAATGCAAAAAAAAAAAAAAAAAAAAAAAGTATTAAAAATTCAAATCACCCCCCCCTTTCCCTAGAACACATATAAAACGAATACTGTTACTACTGTGAAACACATACACATTAGGTATTCCTGTGACCAAAAACACCCACCCTGCAAATCTATAAAAATATTTTTACTGTACGGTAAACGCTGTAGCGGGGGGGGGGGGGGGGGAGTTGTCTAACTGCCCCTTCCCTGAGACTGGGTTTCTCTCTCTCACACACACACACACTTGGAATTCAGCCTGACTACAGCCAGGCTAAATATAGGGTATCTGCGGTGCTCCTATGCCGTCGGGAAGGGGTTAATAGGAGCACTACCGATACCCTATATTCAGCCATGCTGAATTCCAAGTGGGAAAAAAAAAAAAAAAAAAAAAAAAAACACACAACAGTCCTCAATCTCAGGGAAGGGGCAGACAGACAGACAACCAAAACACCCCCTCCCCTTCTCCAGCGTCTACTGCACCCAAAAATTCCAGCCACTTTAATTTATGAAATTTTCCAGTAGCTGCTGCATTTCCCACCCTCGACTTATAGTCGAGTCAATAAGTTTTCCCAGTTTTTTGTGGTAAAATCAGGGGCCTCTGCTTATATTCGGGTCGGCTTATGCTCGAGTATATACGGTACATCGTGAGCCCTATATATAACACTGGAGTTCTATATAGAACTGGAGAAAGACCTGTTCTAATCCCTTCCCAAAAATCCCCCCCCCCCCAAAAAAAAAAAAAAAAAGTCATCATATTTTGGCACTCGTAACTTTTTTATCCATGTACAACAATGTGTAAAGCGTCATTTTTTTTCAGAACCAAATATTTTTGTTCGTTATACCACTTTTAGTATCATTTTTAGTCACTGACCAGTCTCAGGAGACTGATCGCTAACATATATCTTGCAGGTGAATATAATACCTAATGTTGGTGCAGTCACAATATCTTTATCAAGCAATGTTTTATTAACCACTTTATACACTTGGGACTTGGCAGGAAAGTGGCAGTATTACAGATGCAACACCATGTAAAACAGAAAAACAGAATTCCGGTGCATATTTTAAGGGAATTAAGGCAACTAATAGGTGGTGTAAATTTAGGGAAAATGTCTCAAGTCTGACATCACAGAATTCTGTCACCAAAAAGTCACAAAAAGGAGACACCCAACTAGCCTGCCCAATATCACTTACATCAGATTTAATTAACACAATTTATGGCTTAGATAGGACATATATCATTGCTGAAACATCTTCAGGACCATAGCCAATAGTTGGGTCAAGAAAAATTTCATTTAGTGCACAATGGCTATCTGCAATACTATATATGGAAGAAAGATTGAATTTTAACTACTGATGGGTGCCACAGTTTCCCTTTCCTCCTACTCAAGATTTTGCAAAATTCTGAGGTTGTGCTTTGCTTTATTTGACTGAGACTTGTGTCGTGGAGCGTACTGGTGAGATTCTCTCCTGTGTACGGTCTACTCTGGATATAGGAAATTCTAAGAAATGCTCACATTTACTGGAAGCAACAGTGACCCTCTTCATCCAGTGATTAGCATTTCCAGTTTGTCAAGACGGGACAAGGAAGCTATCATCAGGGAACTGCTAAATCCCATAATGGGAATGATCCTCTGATTAGTGAGGTATCAATTTTTTTTTTTTTTTATTTTCCTATGCCATTCTGAGACCTTTAAATGAACACTATAATATCCTGAATCAGTACTGAATATATAAGAAAGTGCACCGATTGTCCCATCTAGTATTTAATAAATTATAGTTTTCCCATATTGTTGTGATATAATATATTTGCCATCCACATAGCCAGGTCACTAGGCAGGTGCTTATTACATTTTTCCATTAGCGGCATAGAATATTAAACACTGTTTGTTGAATATGAGGATTGTGTGGACTCTAGAGCAAGATATTTGACCTACCAACAAAGAGTTCAATTGTGACCTCACCATCTGTTGTTTGTTTTGTATGACCAACATGGGGCACTATCTCCATATATCATACACAAAAGCGGTGATGACTAACAAATCATTGACACATGCAGAAATGAACTGTTTGCAGCTGAAAAGATTAGTAAAATGAAATGTTATTTCTAATGTATTCAACAAATAATATGTGGAAGGCGGAAAACCTTCAAGTTAGTTTCTTGGTAATAGAATTCAGATGAATTACATTGTATTACATTTCTAAAATTTATTCTAACAAACAAAAAGGGAAAAAAAAAAGTGCCATTAGTATTAGATGATGTGTGCTGTGAAGAGACACCATCAATAAAGCTACTACATGTCATTTTCAGGATAGGGACACATATTTAGGTTTTTTTTTAATGCAGTTTTTGAAGCCACAACCAGATGTGAATCATACATACAAACAAGATCCAATTTTTTTTCCTCAATCCCTTCCTGGTTTAGCCTTAAATTCAATAGTTCTCCTAAATAAATTGCTTTAGCAATGCTGCTTTATTTGCCTGTTATGTTAGATTATTTGTCCCATTGTGTACAAAGTGCTTCCTTGGTCCCAGTCCTGTGCTATGATAAAGGGTCAGATGAGTCACTGCTCTTTTGGGGGGAGGGGGGGGGGTGCTGAGTTCTCTCGCTGACCTGCAGGCAGAACAACCAGTTCAGCTAATTGCAGTTTGCTGATAACGGCTCAGACAGAGTCTATTATATCTTTATGTAAACACAAGGAGAAACTGTAAGAGCATTGACTTGGCGCATGGTAAGTGTTCTGTACAAACCCGTGTAATGTAATAGACATTTACTGTCCATACTTTTTGATCTGCATTTATATTAGATTTCTAGTAACCATAATAATCTCTCATGGTAAAGATGATGTCTATATCTATTGAATTACTTCACAGTGTCCTGTCTATCAAAGCCATCCACCAACTCGTTGAAAAATACAGGAAGTGAAAACAAGAGACAAAAGCAAACTTCTGAAAGAGGGAGATGGGAAAACCCTTTTAACCTAAAATACTTAAAGGGGTTTTTCCAATCTAAAAATATAACTGATTTATTCTAAGGATAAGCCATCAATATCAGATTAGTGAAGATCTGACACCTGACACACAATTAGCTATTCTCAACATCTGATACATAGTATCATGGAGCAGGAAACAGTCTCTGTGTAGTGGCTAAACCGGGTTACTGCAGATCACTTTACATTCACTTTAGTGAGTTCTAAGCTGCAGTGACTCCGTTCAGTCACTGTACGAGCACAGAGCTGTTTGCTTCCTGCTCTACTGTCTGCAAGAACAGCTGATTGTTTGTGAGGTGCAAGTTGTCAGACCAGCAAAGATCTTAAGATGGTCAAAAGCAATTTTATCCCCAAAAAAATGCATTTAAAAAAAAAAAAATGAATTTTCCATGTATATACTGATTTTCCATATTAAAAACATTACATAGCAGAACTTATAAAATGAAGGAAATTTATCAAAAATTAGGTTTAATGATTTTTACACTGGCCATTCACAGTAGGTTACTAGCGGTTAGTAGCCTAAATAAATAAAGTTGTTTTTTTTTAATGTTTTATAGCAGAATTTGTGTTTTAGTAAATGTATGCATGTAGTAAATGTATGTTGTAATATGACTTAGTACATGTACAAGACTGTAACACAACATAACTGTAGCAGAAGGATCTTTTTCATTAAACTTTTGATTATTAACCAAAAATGTTATAAAGTTTTTATACAATATTAATGGAGTTTTCCAGGATTTTAATAACGCTAACTAGAGATGAGCGAACACTAAAATGTTCAAGGTTCGAAATTCGATTCGAACAGCCGCTCACTGTTCGAGTGTTCGAATGGGTTTCGAACCCCATTATAGTCTATGGGGAACATATACTCGTTAAGGGGGAAACCCAAATCCGTGTCTGGAGGGTCACCAAGCCCACTATGACACCCCAGGAAATGATACCAACACCCTGGAATGACACTGGGACAGCAGGGGAAGCATGTCTGGGGGCATAAAAGTCACTTTATTTCATGGAAATCCCTGTCAGTTTGCGATTTTCGCAAGCTAACTTTTCCCCATAGAAATGCATTGGCCAGTGCTGATTGGACAGAGTACAGAACTCGACCAATCAGCGCTGGCTCTGCTGGAGGAGGCGGAGTCTAAGATCGCTCCACACCAGTCTCCATTCAGGTCCGACCTTAGACTCCGCCTCCTCTGGCAGAGCCAGCGCTGATTGGCCGAAGGCTGGCCAATGCATTCCTATGCGAATGCAGAGACTTAGCAGTGCTGAGCCAGTTCTGCTCAACTACACAGCTGATGCACACTCGGCACTGCTACATCAGATGTAGCAATCTGATGTAGCAGAGCCGAGGGTGCACTAGAACTGCTTAGCACACACATTCAGCTCTACTTCATCGGGCTAATAGAATGCATTGGCCAATCAGCGCTGGCCAATGCATTCTATTAGCGTGAGCTGAGTTTGCACAGGGGTTCTAGTGCACCCTCGGCTCTGCTACATCAGATTGCTACATCTGATGTAGCAGTGCCGAGTGTGCATCAGCTGTGTAGTTGAGCAGAACTGGCTCAGCACTGCTAAGTCTCTGCATTCGCATAGGAATGCATTGGCCAGCCTTCGGCCAATCAGCGCTGGCTCTGCCGGAGGAGGCGTAGTCTAAGGTCGGACCTGAATGGAGACTGGTGTGGAGCGATCTTAGACTCCGCCTCCTCCAGCAGAGCCAGCGCTGATTGGTCGAGTTCCGTACTCTGGCCAATCAGCGCTGTCCAATGCATTCCTATTGGAAAAAGTTTATGTCACAAAAATCACAATTACACACCCGATAGAGCCCCCAAAAGTTATTTTTAATAACATTCCTACCTAAATAAAGGTTATCCCTAGCTATCCCTGCCTGTACAGCTATCCCTGTCTCTTAGTCACAAAGTTCACATTCTCATATGACCCGGATTTGAAATCCACTATTCGTCTAAAATGGAGGTCACCTGATTTCGGCAGCCAATGACTTTTTCCGATTTTTTTCGATGCCTCCGGTGTCGTAGTTCCTGTCCCACCTCCCCTGCTCTGTTATTGGTGCAAAAAAAAGCGCCAGGGAAGGTGGGAGGGGAATCGAATTTTTTTGGAGTTTGCCACGTGATGTTACATTCGAATCGAACACATCGAACAGCCTGATATCCGATCGAACATGTGTTCGATAGAACACTGTTCGCTCATCTCTAACGCTAACCTATACATGGGACAGCCTATCATTTTCAATTCTATTTGGTTCAACCCCCTGCACTCTGCCCATTTTATTGTTTTTCACTACAAACAGTTTTGTAATGACTATGCCTTATACTCTGTCCCAATCTAAGGAGGCTGTAACTGTTATGCAAATGAGTGGATATAAAGTTCACTAGAACTCTATGGTCTCTTCATTCAGCTGGCCACTATGGGTGTCTGGAGTAGGACCCAGACCAATCTGAAATCTATGGTGTATCTTAAGGATAGGCTATTCATATCAAAATTCTGAAGACTCATTGTTCTTTTTTTTCTAGGTTTGTACTACTTTTACCAAATCTGTAACAGGGACCCCCACCTACTAGGATAATTTGGGCATTAAAACTTGGCGACTTTAAAGGGGTTTTCCCATCTCAGTTTTTCAGCCAGGCTGTATGCAGTGTCTGTCTCTCACTTCCTCCATTTCCCTCCTTCCCCCTCCCTACTGCTGAAAGGGACAAACAACACTTCTGCAGGTTAGATATTATGCAGATTCTTGTACAGAACAAGACTCAATGTTATCTGTGTGTTTACAGATAACAGACTGGGCTTTATCAGCAAAGTGCAATTATCTGAACGATTGTCCTGCTAGCACTAAGTGACCTCACTTGTCCTATTTCCCAGGTCCGTGGTTATAGCAACGCTGTGTAAACAATGGGAACAACAAATTTGCATATGAGGCAAACAAAGCAAAATTTCTAAAGCAATATATTTAGAAAAAGGCTTCAATTTACATAAACTACCAGTATACATAATATCCTTGAGATGGGACAATCCCTTTGATATTTTCTATCTCTGCTTTCCGATTTTTTATTTTTTCCATTTTTTTTGTAGACATAACCATGTGAAGGCTTATTCCTCTATATTGAACTTTACTTTCAGTTAGCAGCATGTTAGGGTACATTCATATTTTGATTAGCTTTTATTAACTTTTAAAGGGGGTGGGTAAGTGAAAAAACACACCTACATTTCTACCTACCTCATCTATACCTACATCATATTTTGCATTTTGTTTTTACAACATTCACTTTGACTTAAAGCCAATATAAATATGATATTGCTGTAATCGGAATGTCCTGCAGAAAGTTGCCATATTATTGGTTATTATATTTTACCTCTACTAAATATAACAGTATTTTAAATAACCATTTCCCTGGGGTCACCATATTCTGATGTCTATAACTTATGAGTGATGGGGTTATGCTAGGGCAACTTTTTTGTGAGAGATCAGTGGGGCTGAAAGGGAGGCGAGCTAGTCCCCCCAGCTACCCAGATGCTGTGATCATTGTTGATCATGGCAAATGAGGGGTTAAGCCACCAGAGATGGAGCCTTTTCCAACTCTGCCAGATAGTCCTCAGCCCCGGCTTTGTACAGCTACAACCCGGAAGTCATAACACAGGAACAGCGCCTGCAACACGATAGTGCCATATTACAGCACTGAGCATTGATTATATACCCTACACAACATAATAGTATAGGGCCGAGCAGGAAAGAATTAAACAAAAATAAGAAACTGAAGATTATTAAAATACAACAATGCCGCTGGTCATCAGTTCAATTTCATCTGGTAGATAAATGCTAGTTTGGATATAGCCGTACACTGAATTTGGTCACAGAAATAAAAAATAAAAATCCAACAGAAATTTTTTTATTTTTTTCTAACACTTATTTGGCCTTCGGCAACTTTATTAGCAAACTTCAGATTCAGAAATATTACACTTTTTCTACTAATGCCTTTCAAGCAGAAAGGCATTAATATAACAAGTAAGATCACAGGCATTCACTATGAAATTTAAGCATATGTTTCAGGGCATAACATGCATATGCTCATAAAATGCAAATGAAACCACTGGCACAAGATGACGTATCTCAGCAGTTCATGTTCACCTTGCTAACATCTGTTAAATATTTTTCTTGTTCATCAACCAGATGTACTATCAGACTCTGCAACAAACAGCTTATTGTGCTAAATAATTAACTTCTTTAGATCTAAACATTGTATAATATCCAAACCAACAACTTATCGGCAAAAGAATCCCCAAACCAACAAGGTATCACTGGAAGAGCCCCACCAACAAACCCAATTTTGTGTGTCCTCAGTATTACTTATTTATTGGGACTGTGGCAATATGGAAAGTGCAGAGGTGTTCTTTAGCTGTCAACTTGGTTGGACATGTTCAAGTATGTGTATAATAAGTTAAGAAGTTTTTCTCAACAAAAAAAAAAAAATTGATCTTGAGACAAGTTATTATGTGAACCATCCTATTTTTGTCTGTGTGTGACCACCCAGTGAGAAAGTGTGTATTGTTCCTTTTATAAAGGGCTCTCTCATTTCACTCTATGACCAGTTTGTCTGCTCTCTTTTCTCACTTCCTGTATTCTTCAACAAGGTGGGCAGGCTTTGACTGTTTGGTGAACAGGACACCATGAAGTACCTCAGTATATAAAGACATTGCCTTTACCATGAAAAATTATTTATTATAATTGCTAGAAATCTATAATGCAGATCAAATAATATTCACAGTAAATGTTTATTACATTACGCAGGTCTGGAAAGAAAATTGGCATCCTAAAAAAGACAGATAGACTTGGAGTAAACTCAAAGTTATCCTTTTGTACACACGGTTTGCACATTCATCAGCACACTACAATTGGCGGACCTGGACAAAAGGAAAGGAAATAAAGGCTCTGAAAATAATCCAGAGAACTCTGCCCCCTCTCCTCCAGAGAGCCATGAGTTGTGTCATCCAACCTAAAATGCTAATTAAGGAGAGATAACAGGCCAGGCACTAAACAACGTTCTGTAAACCACGGTGAGGAATAAGCTAACATAGCAGGTAAATGAAGCAGCATTTGTAAAGCAATGTATTTAGGAAAATTCTGTAATACATCTTATTAAAGAAATAATCTTTTCTTCTCCCCTTTTCAGGTAGCTACTTACTCCGTATTAGACTATGAAGAGGGGACGGAGATAGAAAAGACATTCAAATAATTACTGCATTGTAATTTTAGCAAGGATGCACTCTCATATACCTCACTAAATACTGTATTCACATAATTACTTTAAAGGGGCTCTATCATTTGGAAATCGTGTTTTTACATAGTGTTATGCTCACTTCTGAGCGCTACTGCACATACTCAGCGCCATTTTCTTGTGCACTTTCTTCCATTGTCCACAAGAAAATGGTGCTCGGGCATGTACAGTAGCGCTCAAAAGGGAGTGTTACTGAGCATGCCCAAGATTTCAAAGCACAGGGTTCAAGGCTACAAGAATGGAGGCGGTTACAACAATGGAGGAGGAGGGTATCACAGGAGCACAAGCAAAAGAGTTACCAAGGTATGATGCAGGGGGGTGCACAATGGCTTGGGGAACGCCCGGGGTGCACACAGGTTCATTTGCATATTGGTTTTACCAATATGTAAAAAAAAAAAAAAAAAAAAAAAAAAAAAAAAAAACACACACACACACACACACACACCACATGGGGGGGGGGGGATCTTTTCAAAATCTACTAGCAGCACCTGAATAGCATTTTTAAAGCCTATTCAGGAATATCACTAAGTAAAAAAAAAATAAAAAATAAAACACGATTTCCTAATGATGGAGCCCCTTTAATGAGGACAATCAGTGGCGTAACTAGGAATGGCGGGTCCCCGTGGCGAACTTTTGACATGGGCCGCCGCCCCCCCACCCTTGTCCCTTAGAGGCCCCTGCACACAGTATTATGCCCCATAGTGGCCCCTGCACACAGTATTATGTCCCTTAGAGGCCCCTTCACACCATATTATACCCCATAGTGGCCCCTGCACACAGTATTATGTCCCTTAGAGGCCCCTGCACACAGTATTATGTCCCTTGGAGGCCCCTGCACACCGTATTATACCCAATAGTGGCCGCTGCACACAGTATTATGTCCCATAGTGGCCCCTACAGGACTAAATACTGTCACGTCACCCGCTGACTGCTATACCAGGACAATTGTGGATAAAAAATATGGTCATGTGCATTACAATTTAGTAACTCCATGTGCCTCATATTAATAGCAGTTAACCCCATCATGTCCCTCACATTAACCCTTGTGTACCTCACATAAGAGTTACTGATATGTGAGAGACATGGAGGTAATAATAAAGTATCTTCATTATTAGTACCTCCATATGTCTCACATATTAGTAACTCTTATGGTGAGGCATACAGGGGTTAATGTGAGGGACATGATAGGGTTAACTGCTATTAATATGAGGCACATGGAGTTACTAAAACAAAAGTAATCACCCCAAATGCCTGATATTCCTAAGTATAGTAACCCCAGTATGTACCTGTGTACCTGTTTTCTTTCTTTAGTTTCATTTTCCTTCTTCCTCTTCTCCTCTTGAGTGCAGGACGGCAGGAGCTTGGCAGGGATAAGCCCCGCCCCCTGGGCTCTCCTCAGCCCTCTCATTGGTGGGCAGAGGACAGGCAGAGAAAGGGAGGGGGGGAGAGAGGGGGAACGTCCTGAAGCGCTGAGAGGAGCCAGACCTGCAGCTCCTGTGTGTCAGCCGTTGCTACAGCTTCGGGCCCCCTGTTGGTGGAAAGTACTCCACCAACAGGGGGCCCCGATCATTATACTCGGGGGTCTGAAAAGACCTCTGAGAATAATGATAGCAGCGGTAGCAGCTGTCACCGGGCCCCTGATGTCCCTCCGTGGTAGTTACGCCACTGAGGACAATAATTGTCATGACCCAAAAAGAAAATGTTAAGTGTTGCTGTTAGCACAATGTAGGGAGTTTCTATTATTAACATGACTTTTGAATGTCTATATTTAATATTATTGCTGTTCAGATTCAATTTAGTTGTACAGTGTACCTCTGAGACTTTCTGTGCATTTCTAGTCATTTTGCATTCCCATACACAAACACGAGAAACCTGATTGATGAGATGCCCTGCACTACTCTATGCCAACTGAGGGTAGGGTGGTGACAATGTTTGTGAGCACATCCGCTTCTCATGGGAACTGCTGTCACTTGTTGAGTACTCCAAGTTATTGCAGAAGATGACAATCTCTGTTGTATAACTACAGCAGATTCTTTTCATGGTACTTTGTGGCTCAAATTGTGCAGTTTCATTTTTTATAACTTGATGGAAGGGTCTTTAAAAGGTTAATCCTTAGTAACAACTAAGTTTGTAATTTTGGACCAACACATTAGGATTTAAAGAGACAATCCAGTGATTTTTATTATTATTATTTTTTTACTCCTTATATTGTCTGAAGTACAATCCCTTAAATATTAACAGTTATCTACTCAGTGACTTTTCTTATCTGGCTTTCATCTTCTTCAATAAATCACAGAATCAGAGTGAGACTTCTGTTTTCCAGTAAATAGCATCTCTTTGTTGCCCTCAGATAGTATTGAGGGCTACCATGTGACCTCACATTCATTAATGTCCCATTAATGTTCTTCTGCACCACCTCTTATTATAATGTCTTTCTGCTCCTCCTCTGTCTTTATCATCATCTTTTCCCGATACAATACAGAGGACCCGAACAACAGAGAAGGACACTGCTAAAACACACAGCGTCCAGCGGGCCCCATTTATAGCTATGTTTTTGGGTGTGCTCTTTAGTATGATATGGGTTTCTGTTTATTATACTGTATTAAACATAAGGTTTATGGAGTCTCCAAGATGAAACCTTGTTTTAAAAGGGTTTTCCTACCCTCTTAGGTGAAAGGCATATCACTAGAATTTTGTGACCTCCAGGACAACAATGCACCTGGATTTTCACTATATATAGTGATGCATAACCCCAACTACATGAAAAGAGCTGTGTTGCAATCCCCTACATAGTGGGTCAGAACCACCACTGAGATAGCAGCTCTGGTGTATACTGTTAAAACATTTATTGCTGGCTACCTATTACAGGTCAAAAGTCTTTGAAGGTTTATACAAGGTTTACAACTGTGTCGTTATTTCCATTTTTCTGGTTCTCCAGACCAGAAAAAAAAAACAAAAAAAAACCAAAAAAAAAAAAAAAAAAAAGGACCCTGAAATTAACTCACGCAAACAGAGACCAGGGGACCCCATTGATTGTGTGTCCATTGACAATGTGTCCATTTTTGTTTTTTAACCAAAATGGTCTGGTTGACAGCGCTTTTTCGCCCATTGATTTCTGACAGATTTGTGTTGGATGAAGATATGAATGTAGCCTTATCCACAAAAACAAATGGCTGCAAACAAGTGACAAGAAATAAGTAATGGACATTTATATTGTCTAGCTTTTTTAGACAACTGACCCTTCGTTCACATCTGCATTCGGTATTCCATTTGGGGAGTCCGCATGGGGACCCCCCCGAACGGAATACCGAACGCAACTGCAAGCGGTGTGCAGTAAAAGCACACGGACCCCATAGACTATAATGGGGTCCATGTGCTGGCCGTGAACGACTTGTAGTCTTGTAACGGTGAGCGTCGCTGATGCAAGGGATGTTATCCCCATAGATAACTTGTCCTCAATGGAAAAACTGTTTTGGAGCATTGGCTCCTTATTCATGGCATGCCATGAATAAGGAGCCAATGCTCTAAAACGCGTAGGCTTTGGTCTACCGACCCTACCGCCACTAATGTAATTTTAACCAGCTGTATGCTAAAAAAATAATAAAAGCTAAGTTTTATTAAGAACAACTTCAGAGTCTTTACTCGTGCTGGGAGACACCATTTGCAGTTTATACACTATATACTCCGTGTGAAGGCTAAGCAAAGAATTGTGGGAAATAGTACCGATGAAATTTTCTCGATCGCCGATCGGAATCAGGTTTTTTCCGAACACGATCGCTCAACCCTACTGATAGGACATCATGTATGAACACCCCACTCAGCAAGACTCTGTACAGATTTCAACTTTTCATGAAAACTCAGGTACTATTAAAGGCTGAGGCCCCACAATGTGCTGCAGAAAAGCAGGGGTGGATTGAGCAGAAAGGTGAAGTACGGGCCGCAAAAAAAAAAAAAAAAAAAAAAAAAAAACCTTTGAAAATGCTGGCAATGAAAAAATATGTACATGTAGTGTCCACAAAAAAATGTGGACACCATAGTAAATGAAATGCGGAAGTGTGAATAAGGCCTTAGGATGTGCCTCTACATTCAGGTTTTTGAAAACTAAACATGGATCATAGCTGCAAATCCTAAAACCTGAATGTGGAAATAAATTCTTAAAATAAAAAGCATAAGCAACAACAACAGCAGGTTAGAAAACAACAAGTCACCACTGGCCATCCCTCTACAATCTACTGTAGCAGGGTTGTGGATGAGATTTTACAGACTTTCATCCACTTGCTTATAAATTGTTGTTACAGACAACATATGGTACTGCTAATTTTTGTCCAAGGTTTCACGGAAAGGAAAAATTAATCATCCATTTTTAACAGAATTTCTACACTTTACAATGTCTAGGATCAGTGAAGTTTAGCATAGTTTATCATTTATTGCATGGACACACAGATTTTAATGGACCAAAATACTACTGTTATATTTAAACAGATCAGTGGTCTGTGAAAAAAAATAAATAAATATTAACAAGATCGGATCTGGCTGTGTTAAACAAAGAAAGCACACGTCCGTGAAAAACACGTGTGGATAAGCCCATAGACTGCTTGAAGGAAACTTGGCTACCTCAGTTCTAATGGTGTAATTGTAAAATTAGATACATCAAGCTGTTACTTTGCCAGGTGGTAGTGTTTGTCTAGCAGAACTTGCTTTTATATTGTGTCAGACTCGAATTAAAAATGCTTCTTGGAGGTAAAGGACCCAGCTGACCCATATTTTTCTGATAAATAGGCCAAGTACCGTATATACTTGAGTATAAGCCGACCCGAATATAAGCAGAGGCCCCCCAATTTTACCACAGAATACTGGGAAAACTTATTGACTCGAGTATAAGCCTGGGGGAGTCTGGTCATGTGCATTACAGCTTATGTGCTGGGTGAAGGCGGTAGGAGAGCCCAAAAGAGGATGCTACCATCATAGAGGACTTGATTAAATTACTTGTTCAGGCCCAGCTGGATGCTAAGAAGTGTCAACAGAATGCCATGGAGGCAGCCGAAAAATGGCATCAAGAGATGACCTCCATGTTCATGAAGCAGCTGTCTGTATTGTGTGAGACCTTGGTTGCTCAGAAAGCGGTAGGAGAATCTTCTGCTGAAACCCTTTCGGTGAGATCGCAAACACAGTGCCTACGTCATATATAATGTGACTGCTATCCTGGTGGCCTGGAAGATTAGCCTGCTCTTCAGGAGTCTGGATGGTCACCCCTTTTTTTGGCAAGACACCCAGAGCATCTCAGAGAGTTTGGATATATAAATGAACTGTAGTGATCACATGAATTTCAGTATATCATTGTTGTAGAAGAGGAAACAAAGACTAGAAGACACCACTATGGCATCTGTGCTGGAGCAGTGAGATATTGAAGAAATGAGTTACACAGGGGGTCAGTTAAGGGGACCGCATGTGGGGGTGCCAGTTGTATTTTCACCTAGAATAGACTCTGTATACAGAATAAGAGAAGATACTGAGAATTACAGCCAGTGTACAGCACAAGAAAAATAGTACTGTATACTGTCTATATGTACAGAATAAGGACTGAGAATTACAGGCAGAATACAGGTCAAGAAAAATAGTACTGTGCACTGTCATATATATATAGTGTCCGGAGAACTGCTGAACCCTGCTGCACACTCAGCTCTGCTGCATCAGAGATGCGCTGAACCCTGCTGCACACTCAGCTCTGCTGCATCAGAGATATAGCAGAGCTGAACATGCGCTGAACCCTGCTGCACACTGAGCTCTGCTGCATCTCTGCAGCAGAGCTCAGTGTGCAGCAGGGTTCAGCGCATCTCTGATGCAGCAGAGCTGAGTGTGCAGCAGGGTTCAGCGGTGCTCCGGTGTAGCAGCAGTTCTCCAGTGTAGCAGTGCTGGCCGTACACTCAGCTTGGCTGCATCTCCGGAGTAGTTGAGCTGAGAGCACGGCCAGCACTGCTACATCTCGGCATAGGAATGCATTGAGCAGCATTGATTGGCTGAATGCCATACAGAGTACAGCATTTGGCCAATCAATGCTGTTTCTGCTGAAGGAGGCGGAGTCTAAGATCAGTCCACAGCAGTCTCCATTCTGGTCCGATCTTAGACTCCACCTTCTCACAGACGAGCCTCCGACTGAATCAGCGTTGATTGGCCAAATGATGTCGAAGAGTGGGATCCCCTGAAACAAGCATTTTTTCCCCATAGACTATAATGGGGTTCGATATTCGTTCGAATAGTCGAATATTGAGGGGCTATTCGAAACGAATATTTTACTGTTCGCTCATCTCTAATTGTGATACCATAATGTCATCTCCTGTCCCAGGTTACATTACAAGTGTTATGGGATTCAGTCTCGTTGATGGGGGACAACAACATTAGAAGTGTCCTCACATCTATTCACAACATACTACATGAAAAAAAAAAAAAAAAAAACACTGAAGAGTTCACTAGAGTGACTGAACACAGGAGAGACCGGGGGTCTTGTATAAAAATATGGAATAGACTAAAGAGGCTTCATATCCGCAGGGGGCCCGTAACAAAACTTGGAAGAGGGCTCCACTCAGCAGAGTAGAGGACTCCAGTATGTGGGCATAGGTGACATGATAACATCACTACCTCATTCACTTAGTGCTGTATAAGCAAAACCAATAACATATTCTTCAGCACCTTACAGATATTGTCATTGCTCATTGCCCCAAGCGGAGCTCCCTACTAGTGGATTTTGGTATCAGGGTCACTATCAGGCAATATCTAAGGGACACTATCCGGTTATTAGAGGTCACTGTTTCGCAACTTACATAGTAACCAGGACCGCATCTGCCATGAGTTGACCTTATGATGTCCTGGCATAAACTGAGGGGAGGCATGTTTTTTAATGGGCTGCTTCCAGTTGGATTATTCCCTAGGTAACAGCTGATATTTTACTCACTGATCCCCACTTCTGTCCAGGCTAGTTTTCAGTTCTTCCTCCAGAGGGCAATGCAGTGTTCTTCAGTGCACCCTGGAGGCAGAAACAGAGGCCAAACACAACAGGAGTGGGAGTAAAATATCAGCAGTTACCTTTTTAGAATAACCCAATAGGTATCGGCTGAATTTGTGCAGCACCAGGGGAGGCGAGTAGAAATAAAAGCGGCTATACTCAACCAAGGCTGGTTTTAGACAAAGTGTGGCCCTGGGCAAAATTAAAAGTGGGGCCCCATATTCTGATATACCAACAACACCATCATATTCAGTCATTTCAGAATTCAGGGCTGCACTTCCAGTGGCATCGATATAGTCGTAAAACATCAGGAATGCAAAAAAATTGTAAAGATATATTTTGTTATGAAACTGCTAGGTGCGTACCGCTACACTGGGGAGAATTGTTACCGCTATACAGACAATTACCAAACAAAACACATCATGTATAGACCAACAACACCTCTATACAAGGCCCTGATAGTCACAGTATGGAGGTCGTGTACTATCTCCATTACATTGCATAGTGAATTAAAGACAATAGTTATGCACTACACAGACTTATATCCTAATAAAGATCAGATCAATTAAACATCAGAATGTGACTATGTTGTAGGTACAATATTTCAGCATTTGGAGACCCACTTTTAATTTTGTCCAGGGCCCCATTTTGTCTAAAACCGGCCCTGGGCAAATTTAAAAGTGAGGGGCCCAAAATGCTGAAATATTGTACCAACAACATAGTCACATTCTGTTAATTCAATGTGCTGCAGTGCCTATCACTGGTACTTACAGGGGTGTTCTTAATGTCTTTTAAGGGGTTATTTGTAAATTTTCTTTGCCTAGTCAAACTTGTGAGCCTTATCTTTAAAGGTGCACAAGCAACAAGACACATGCCATTCTCCTCACTAAAAAATATTTAGATGCATAGACAGTTATCAAATAGGACCGCTATACCAGAACTAAATACTGTCACACCACCTGCTGACCGCTATGCCAGGACTAAATACTGTCACGTCATCTGCTGACTGCTATACCAGGACTAAATACTGTCACGTCATCTGCTGACTGCTATACCAGGACTAAATACTGTCACGTCATCTGCTGACTGCTATACCAGGACTAAATATTGTCAAGTCACCCGCTGATCGCTATACCATGTCATGTCACGCACTGACCGCTATACCAGGACTAAATACTGTCACATCAGCCACTGATCACCATACCAGGACTATATACTGTCACATTACTGACTTACTGCCAAATTCCCCCCTGACCTAATAGTCCTGTATATATATATATCCACAAATAGCAGCTTTTACTGTATAACATTCCCCTCATAGCACCTCAGCATTTCACTACTATAAGAGTTTCCTCCATTCCCCATATGGAGAACAATCAGCAACTGGCCCCAGCACCTTCCAATGACATACACGGCACCTCTGCAGGTTGGACAATGGTCCTGGACAACCAGAGAACTGATGCAGGTGAAGTGCATTTAAAGAGAACCTTTCATGTCTTCAGAGATGTGCGGTATTATACACTGCTAGAAAGCTGACTGAATTCAGTGCACTGTCGGCTTTCTAGCGGTATGTAATACCACCCATCTCTGAGGACATAAAAGGTCCTCTTTAAAAAGGTTGTGGTGATGGGCTCTGCAGCATCACATCACCCTTTTTCAGGCTAGCAAGTGTTACACTTCGCAATGAGATTCAACAAGACGACTTGTAGAGAGAATATATTAGTAAACTGCCGACATCCCCATACCTAGTCTTCTTTACAGATTGCAGATACTTCCCCATAGGATAAGTGTCCACTGCTGATATCCTATTCATATCCCATTACAGGAATCCAGGATTTTCCTGAACTACTCCACAACAAAAAATGTTTAGAATGACCTGCAGCATATGCGAACATGAGGCTGCTGAAAGACCGTCTGCACTTCAGTTCCAAATATGCTGCGGGATTTTTAAGCAGATCCTGGATGGGATTTGTTTAAATCTCATCCATTTTGCTGCTACTGTACAATGCATCAAATAAGCCATTGACAAGTCTACACTGACTAATTTGCTGTATATACGTCCAGTGCAGACTTAAGCTACATTCACAGGTCAGTGAATAATGGTCATGTGATGTCTGCTTTTTTTTTTTTTAAATGGATGTCACGTGGCAGCATTAATTTTTCCAAAAACTTTGAAACATTGTGATCCACTTCTTTTTTTCTCCACAGTGTTTTTTTTTTTTTTTTTTTTTTAAGCTTTGTCTCGCTCTTGGGCCTAATCTTTATCACCTCAATATACTGTGCATCAAACTATAAGAATAAGGCCCCATGTAGCAGGCCACAGTAAAAAAGCACTGCGAGAAAAACCTCGGCAGTAAACCTTCACAGTTTTTCCTCCAGCGCTCTTCGCAGAAAATCTGCAGAGGTTTCCTCTGTGGACTTTCTGCTTCCTTTATACATATAGGGAAACCGCTGGCGTTTCTGTAGGTATAATTGACATGCTGTGATTTTCAAAACCACAACGGTTTTAGAAATCTCAGCATGTCCAATGTGTCTATTTTCCCGCAATGTTTGGATGGGATTCCAGTATATTGTATATATTCACACACATATACCACACACTATATGCCACATATACCTACACATTCATATATATCTACAGATATACATTCGTATATTATATATACAGAGACATTTATATACTGTATGTACAGTAGTCATACTGATATATTTGTATACCATATATACAGATATATATGTGATGTGTTGTATTGTGTATGTAGTGATACAGACAATGTGATGTATTGTGTATGTAGTGATACAGACAATGTGATGTGTTGTATTGTGTATGTAGTGATACAGACAATGTGATGTGTTGTATTGTGTATGTAGTGATACAGACAATGTGATGTGTTATATAGTGGAAATCTATATGTAAATGTGAGTGAGTAGAGTGAGGGCTACTCCTGAGGTGACAGTAAGGAGTGTGCAGGCAGGTTGAGGCAGGAAATGCCAGGCAGTGTGTGCGAGTCTATAGCTGGGGCTAGGAGTCCTGCTTTTGTGAGTCTCCTGTTAGGAAGACATGTTGTTTAGTGGCACCAAAAGTAGCCTGTGACTCAATCCTAAGGGAAAACTATGTTTGTGGAAAATTGCACGCAAATCCGTCCAGGCGTTTTAGCGTGATTGAGGAACAAACATCCAAACTCACAAACATCCAAACACACAAACTTTCACACTTATAATTTTAGTAGGATATATATATATATACACACACACACACACACACACACACACACACACACACCATATAGTCACATATAGACATTTATATACTTATATGAATGTATGGATTCTATATGTTATACTATACTATATATACTGACGCATATACATTTGTATACATATACTCACACATGTCCATCGCAGCACCTCCAACATAGCATGCCAGGCAGACTTCCCCTATGGCTCACCATGCAGAAGAGGGTACTATCATTCCAGGCGCACATTCAGGGCAGCAGCCCCAGCTCCTACCACCACCAAGTCTGGCTAAGCCACAGAGCCCTGAGCAAACCCAACGCACCCCTACCGAGCAACAGCCCCCTGCCAAGCCAAAACTACCAACAGGCCCTGAACAAGGCCCAAATAAAGAGGGCCATAGAAAGCAGCAAAGAGCGTTACATCGAAGAACAGAGAAAAAAATAAATAACTCCAAGAACCTCACCGTGTACCAGTCACTGCAAAGGGTCTACATCATGGCCACATACCTAGAGAAAATACAACATCTCAAATACAGACAGACCCTGACCCGGTACAGACTGAGTGCCCACAACCTAGAGATAGAGACGGGGTGGCACAGGCAGATGTACAAGCCATGGGAAAACTGACTGTGCCAGCACTGTGTCCAGGGGGCCCTAGAAGGCGAGGCCCATTTTCTGCTACACTGCACCAAATACTCAGCTGTGAGTCAATGAGATCACTGTCCAATAGGTGTTCACCTGCCACCAAATGAGGGGAAGATGAGACCCCCAAGGACTATTATACCTCAAATCACACACCCACCCACCTATCCAGCCTACATACCCCCCCCCAGGGGCCCCTGTGTGTGTTGGGGACCTGAACAATTGACCATTCCCACCGTCCCCTCCCTCCTAACCCCGGCCCTGCCTGATATATATTTACAGTTGTTGTCTCTCTCTATTTTCCTGTGTACTTATGCTGCTGATGTACATGGGCCAGCCAACCTCTTCGTTCCGGCAACTTGTAGGATTATGAAGTACACCTGTGAACTCCAGCTAATCACAAGCAATACCAATTTCTTAAAATAAATTTCATCCTTTGCACAGCACCTGAGCAAAAGGATTTTGAAGAGCTAGTTCCTGCAAGATTATCCTGACTCTGCATTCCTGTTTTTTGACTTTGCCACTGACTCTGATCCTAATTTACTGACCTTCTTAGTATGACCTGTCTGTCCCAGATCTGTGCTGCCCATTATGACCCTCTGACTGGTTTACAATTTCACACAACAAATAGCAAATGCATTGTGGAATGCAAATGTCAGTACATGGTAACCAGCAGTCTAATGAAGGTCCCCACAGGTCTACCTGCAGTATGTGCCTAGTACACTGCCTCTCATTTCAGCACTCACAGCATAACACATTGCTCTACAGTATATAAATTGTACTATATGCTATATAAGGAATAAAAAATTCTTATGTTCAAGTCTCCTAGGGAAAGTAAACAATAATGTAAAAAAAAAAAAAACATCAAATATCTTATGATAGAGAATTATTGATTTTGTCCATCTAAGAATGAAATAAAATGTTCTAAAAGTAATCAAAAAGCCCTACGTTTGGTAGAATGGTACCAATAAACAAAAAAAAAAAAAAAAACCAAAGCCCTCAATTATGAAGGAAAAAAAAGTTACGTCTTGGAATACGGCGATGCAAAAGTAATTTCTTATGCAAAAAAGGTTTTTATCCTGCAAAAGTAGTAAAAAGTGTACATCAGTGGACATACTTCACTGATGCTGAAGAAACGCTGAAGAAACACTGAACACATGCTAAAGACACGATCTGCAAAAACTGAAGACCACCTAATCACTACTGGTACATTTGCCAACCAAAGGCGTGCATTTATTGGCTAAAGGATATACATGTATATACACACACACAGTGTTCTTTTAAGAGGATCACACAAGATTAAGATTTAGATCTCTGCTTCTTAGTAAGCACTGACAAGGTCTTAGAAATTATATAAGAGTCCTTTAACAAGTGCTGAACAAAGACAAAAATGATAATACCATTATGTTGCCTAAAGACAGTCAAACACAATTAGAAGCTTCTGAACTATAGTGGAATATTAGCAAAAGCTTAGCACGATCAGTAACTTACGGTAATTCTTTAACAATGACAAATAAATGTCCTTGATCCAAAGATTCTTATTCTGTTTTTGCAGTTTTTGCACTGTAAGCTCTCTTAATGTATTGTAGATAGAATATGGAGACCAGTGGCAGTAGGAATCCTGGTTTGAATTGGCATATTGATAGAAGTTTTAGAGGCAGAAGTCTCCTAGTCAGGGGTAAGAGGGGCTGGTTCATAAACAAAACAGTAGAACTACACTAGTCCTTTCTTAGGCCCTTTGCACACAACCATGTGCGAGTTCAGTAAGCTATTCAGGTTTTTCCGGACCCATTCATTTCTGGTGGCCCATTGAATGAATGAATGAATGAATGAATGAGGTAGTGAAAGCACAGCCGATGAACGGGTGGCACACGGATGATAACTGTGTGATTGCCATGTTGTTCAATCGCAGCTCGCACACGTTCATGTGCAACTGGCCTTATTACCCTATACTCAAGATATTTTGAGATGAGTGGTGCAAGATTATTAGTTTTAAAAAACAGCCGAGAAAGAAATGTTATTTTTCCTAAGATAGTCATCTCTTGCCACTCATCTCGAGATATCATAAACCAAATGGAAAGGTAAGCAGGAGCCAACTGTATATTCCGGTTTCATAAAGACACATTCATAGGGTCAGTTTACACTACTGTTATTACATGGCCGTTGCTCTCATCCACCACATAATGAGTGCAGATGACACCAAATGGAAGATGCAGACATAGCTCCTTCTGTCGGCTGTCCATCTGCAGTCACCCCAATGTAAACACCATAATGGAAGCTTTTTTCTGTCTTTTTATTTCATCAGAAAATTTAAAAAAAAAAAAAAAAAAAGGGACTCCCCCCCCCCCCCCCCCCTATTACAAAAGGAAACATACATGATGGAAGACAGCATCCATTATGTAGTTTACATTAGAGTCAATGGGAATGGACACCGACAGAGGGGTCTCAGTCTGTGTCTGTTACTCTACTACCATTCCATGACGGAAGACTGCAATGGACAGTAATAACAGTAGCTTTAAAGGGAATAGGAAAAGCAGCATCAAACTAATAACAGTAACTTGTAGGGTTGCATCTACACTTTCTGAAGCGGTTACTTATTTTCGTGAAAAATCAGGATTTCATTCTTATGCAAATTAGCTGAAGAGGGATTTAGGGACATTTCTTCTACTGCTGGGCTTTGCTGTCCACTTTAGATATAACTGTTCCTAACTGTAGACAGAGTGGGACAAAGTGTAAGATGACACTCAATGCGGGTGCTGGATCTGATTGGAAGTTGGGGCAATTCTTTAGAGAAGAGAGTGAAGCTCCAGCAGGAGAACAAACACCTCTATAGTCCTTTTTAAGCTAATTTGCATAAGAATAAAACACTGATTTTCATGAAAATGAAGCTACAATGCAAAATAAGAAGGGGATTTTTGAAAAGCAGCCCTACAAGGTACATAATTATACTGCACTATATTTATTAAAGTATCTAATGTTGTTTGATGAATTCGGCATACGTTTAGGCTAACAATGCACTCATTATTTGGCTTACATTGCAATAAAAAAAAAAAAAAAATTTTGCTGCAATGTTTCACAGGTTAGGCCATAAGCCATACCCCTTCTGACTTCTACTTCTGTAGCAGAGGAAGATACTTGGAAAACAATTCCTAACAACTTGACTATCACTTAATTGATGCTTAAAGGCACTGCCGCACCTCCCATGAGGCAACCTGAAGCGACCGCTTCAGGCAGCTCTATGCCAGGGCCACGGGGAGGGCGGCATTTTTGCTGACATAAGCCAGTCCAGGACCGAGCGGTGGATTGGGGAGGCCACTGGAGCAGCGCTGCTCCAGCGGCCGCCCCTCACGCTCAGGCAGAGAGCAGGTCATCTCCCTGCCTGCTAAAGCTCCGCTCGGCCCTGCCCCCTCCGCTCGACTCCTCTGCTTCAGGCGGCAGAAAGCCATGGTTCACCCCTGCTTAAAGGGGTTGACCACTTTCAGACCAATATTAAGAGACAAATGTTATGGTTTGTATAATTAAAAGTTGTACAATTTTCCAATATACTTTCTGCATCAGTTCCACAGTTTTCTAGATCTCTGCTTGTTGTCATTCATTTTGTTACTTCTAGTGAATAAAAGTCTGACCATGGTCATGTGATTTACGGTCCATTGTCACGTGATGAGTACAATTGAAAAATTGTATATCTTTTTATTGTACAATAACATTTGTTTCTCAATATTGATCTGAAAGTGGACAACCCCTTTAAGTCCTAACTATTTTTATTGTATATAGCTCCTATACATTGTGATACAATTAGATAAAGAAATAAGTTATCACTTATTATGTGGTAAGCCAAAACAGTTCAGATACGATTCTAGCTGTTAACACAGGCAAATACAATATTTGTAAATGCTTGAATGGAAAGGATTATTAATAATGATAGTATTTGTCAGCTGTCAAAAGCTGGAAGTTTAACATCTATGGTTCGATTAACCCAATTTGTGGTCATTACATAAGTTTTAGCAAGGGCTATGTTACACCACACTATTTATCACACACAAGGGTCTAGTGCATCAAATATATAAAACCAGACAAAGATAGCAAGCATATACCATTTGGTTTAATTGAATGATGCATTGCAATAGCAGCATTTTAATTGAAAAAAGTGAACAGAACCGTAGGGCAGCAAGGAGTACTCGGCCAAACAAGTTGTTCCAAAAAAGAATGTGAGCTGATTACTTGACACACATCCAATCACCAAATGACCTGCTCGGCCAGGTACGTCTTGCTGTGTTCAACAGCTGTGCAGTGGTAAATGTTGAAATTCTTTTAAGTATCAGCAAGTCCTTAAATAGGTCTCAAACTGAGATGTAATGCAATCAAGTTTACATAAGGCAAAACCACAAAAAAAAAAAATATATATATATATATATATCAGTCTATATAGGCAACACTTATCTTCAGGAACCTGAAGTAACAATTTTTAAATTGACTTCCTACCTTCAAAATTAAAAGATAATTTTCTGTCTTAAGCTGCAATATTGCTATTTAAATGTCACAAGTAGGACATTGAACACCTATGATGTCAGCATTTCAATGCCTCTTCCAGGATACAGACACTTTCTAAACTGCTATAATTGAACCTTGTGTGTCAGTCTGCCAAGGAGGCATATCTATGCAATCTTGTACAGGCTCTCTTTTACAGTCTATATTTGGATTTGTTGCAATGACCAAGTATTATTTTGTCCAGTCTACATTATCACGGTAGTCAGCCTGAACAGATTATACTGAATGTTTATGGTGGAAAATCTAAGATACAGCAAGACATTAAAGGGGGAGGGGGTTCTACATTTATGATATTCAGAGATATCTATTGTATAATGAAAAGTTCAGCAACTTTCTGAAATATCTTATATCTCAGTTCCTTACTAACTTTTCAGATCTCTACTTGCTATTAGGATGGAAGCAGCCACTGTTTACAGCAAGTGACAGAGTTTACACTTATTCCTAAGAATCATTTGTGTGATACCAAAGAGAACCTTTTTCTCCAAGGTCTGCGGTGAACATGAAAACTGGATTGCTCCCTTGAATCCTTACATATAGTTATTGTGTGCAGTTCTTCTTTTATTCAGCTTCTACATTTCGGGGCAGGAATTGCCAGCTTTACAAGCTCTCATGAGGCAGGTATTACTGTCACTTGGTCCCTTAATGAATCCATCCTTCTCCAACACTTTGGTCTCCTTGACAGTCAGTCACAGTGAAAGTATGCTCCCTTTCCTGTCTTTCTTTTCGAAATCAGATCATGTTCATTAAAAACAGCCATCTAATTTCCTTTTTTGACCAAATATAAAAACAAACAACATTGCTGAATACTTGGCACACGTAACATAAGAAAACAATTCCCAAGAACCTCCTTTTCCAATACTAGTCCATCAAGAATTCAAGTGATGGCATCAACGAAAAGTATCAACTATGTATGCTTTTCAAATGTCCAGATCATATAACATACAGAATGATAATTTAGAAATATGCAGTAAACATGATGGTTGTGACACAATCATCCCGCTCTCTGATGTACAAACAGAGCAATATGTTAGATTACTACAGTTCTGGACAATTGCTCCTCAAAAGGCACCCTGATGTCTACATGAAGTTTTCCCCAAGCATTATCTGTTCAGTGTCTCTATAGGAGACCAGGTATAATCTATTTACCCATGACACTGTCAAATTTACCATATGACATTACCTTACCATATGGCCTTCCTCTTTATCTAGATGTAGCTATAGCAGCCTATACATTTGCATCATGAATGTCCACAATACCAATGCTCATTTATTGACTACTACATCTGTATGACAGTTCTTTAAAGGGGTTAGCAGCTTTATAAAAATTGATGCCCTATTCTTAGATCATCAGTACTGTCACAGATCAGCTGTTTCCTAGAATTTGCTGCTTCCACCATTGTTTAAATGCTCACTCACTAGTAGCGACAAATACGGGTACTGCAGCAGATATTTGTCTAAAAGAGACAGCTACAGTACTCATAACTACTGTTACTAAAAGCACAGCAAATGAGCAGAGCAGCGCCTGGCATGTGAAGGATTCTGTGAGGTGCTCGCTCTGAGAAACAGCTGATCTGCTAATGTCTTGACAGTCAGATCCTGCTGATCTAAAAATGGATAATCTCTCTTATGATTAGATAGTTCGTTTTTAAAAGCTGCATGGGACTGGTTGAATCCAGTTGGATGCAATAAATTTTCCGGTCTGGAATGGCATTTGGAATATCCTTATTAGTTCCTGAGTGAGTTCCATTTCATCATATATCAAACCCAAGATACAAATGTTTATACATACAGTGTATAGTATTACTCTGCAAGCTAAACCAAGGTCTAGAACACTTTTGCATTAGGGTCCCAGAGCTGTGCATTCCCATACAATATTTATTAGGTGTGCATTTTCCAGACCACAACAAGGGCATCTAGAGTCCTGCCACAGCAGATATTGTGTTTCTCACTGTGCAGACACACTGTATACTTGATTTCATCTAACTTTATATGGGTAAAATCCATTTTTTTTGGAGAGCAAAAAATGATGGAAATTGCAGCTTATTGGTAACATTAGTCAAAGAGGAAGTATTGTGGCTTTCTTACACTTGTTCTATTGAAATCAGCTTGGCACATAACCACAGAACCGAAGGGACTCCTTTTCCTGACTTCCTATATCTCACAATTTTAACCTCTAGATGCAGTGAGGGAGATTTACTAAAGAAAATACACAAATTCTGGAATAGTTTGCACCATATAAACCTGTCTAAAGTCTTTTGCCAAATTTATTAAGGGTTTTAAATTACTGTTTAGACATGGTTACAAACTTATATGAAAAAAAGGCATATTGCTTATCAGAAAAGCCAACTAATAAGTGATCCAAAATGTGGAGGAGGTAGCTCGGTAGCAGCAATGGTGCAGACCCAAACAGGTAAAGACAGGGACACAAAAATATGCAGCAAAAAGGTTTATTTAGAGAAAAAAAAAAAAAAAAAAAAACCCACACAGGAAAAAAACCCCTTGACTTCAGGCACAAAATGAGCAAAATAAAATACAGCCTTAACTTCAGGGAAAAAAAAAACAAAAAACAAAACAAAAACAAAATCCAGCTCGTCTGAGCGACTAACTGAACAGAAATGATAGCCTTACTAAACTTGAGGCCTACAACCAGCCACACGAACAAAGCAAGAATAATATAGTCTCATCAGACTCAGGGTTACAGGACAGACCCAGATGACTCCTCTCACTCCTTGGATCTGCACTCTAATATTAGACAGTATTAGTAAGCCTGCCTCAGTGCTTCTAGTAGGGAATAAGTCCATCACATAGCATGCATTAAACACCTTAGTGCACAAAAACATGGAGGTATAGTATGTTATAGCAGGATTATAACATTTGGTGGGCATTGTATTGCGCAGTAATGCAAAATGGATCATTCAACCTACAGCAAGCAGTTCTGGTTCTTAAACCCATTATTGTGTATTTGCGGCACAGGTTTATACCAGCTGCCAAAGCAATGGGTATCTGAATATCAGATGCCCAGCAGTCAATCAATATACAACATTCATTGTATGAAATAGAGGGAGGTAGCCTCTATTGGCCCTGATGGTCATATGATTGTTCAGGAAGTAAGCTGTTGTTGGGTCGAATTGCTTTGGTTTCATCCTGTAACGGGTGTGCAAAAAAGTGTCAAAAAGTTAGACAGTACAAAGTTAGACTAGATAGTCTAATGCTAGGTACACACTTGCACCATAGTCTCCATTGTTCGGGTCCGCCAGAGGACCCAAAAGACTGGAGACCGTAAAACAGGGTTACACTACCGGACAGACTATAATGGGGTCCACTGCTTTTCGTGCAGGCCTTTTCTCTGTGCTGATTTCCGGTGATTTCTGCAATGGAGATTCCAGTGGAGACTCCGGAGAGGATGTGAACCTTGCCTTAAACTGCACTTGATTTTCCAAAGTGCCTGATACGGTTTGAATATCTGGCACGTTTGTACACAGTCTAGGATAACTTTACACTACTGATTCGTTTTTAAATATTGGAACAATGCTGAATGATGTATACAAACTGTTAGAACAGGGGTTGGCAACCCCTGCACGCATGTCAAGCGTGGCACACGAGGTCTATTTCTCTGGCATGGGCAGCCCGAATCCTTGTCCTACTGTTTCAATTGGACCAAACACGTCCGAAACGAAACTGCTATTATACTGTGGGGACTCTTCAGACCCCAGAGTATAATAAGCAGAGCCCCAGGGAAGGTAATCAAACATTAAAAAAAAATAATGTTACCTTCCCTGTGCTCCGTAGCAGTGCTGTTCTCTATGGCACTTCTGCCTGAAGTCAGAGACCACTGATTGTGTCTCAGGGGTCATGTCAGTGTCATTATACATAACACTGGACGTGATCCCTGAGGCCCTATCAGCAGTTGCTGACTTCAGGTAGAAGCCCCATAGAGAACAGAGCCGTTATGGAGCACAGGGAAGGTGAGTAACATCATTTATGCAGGCTTTTTTTTTGTGCACCATGTGAATGCAGTTTTACATCGAAGTAAAAGTTCCAGTGGCTTAAGAATATATCTACATCCAGATACACAGTGTGTTTCCAACATAAAGATGCTGCTATATGGTGCTCCTGGACGCATACATTTACAACTAATTGTAGGATGTACATATATTTTCATTGCTTCTAATGAAAAATTACAGGTGCGTCCCAGGAAATAGCAGTAAATGCATTTGTCCTAAAGCATCTGATAGCAGCACTTCTATGTTATGGTTTGTATTATATGACTTTTCTATAGGGGTGGTCGGCCTTACAATTATTGACTGACACCCTGAGTACCTCATCTTTGAATTTTTTAATTTAAATTGGCACGCCGAACAAAGTTGCCTACTCCTGTGTTAGAAACTATCTAAAACCGGGGCAACACAGTGGCTGATTGTTTAGCATTGTAGTCTTGCAGCACTGGAGTCCTGGTTTCGAATCCCGCCAGGAACAACATCTGCAAGGAGTTTGTATGTTCCCCCAAGTGTTTGCATGGATTTCCTCCCATACTTCAAAGACATACTGATCGGAAAAAATGTAAATTAAAAAAATAAAATAAATGAATAATAAAATTTACAGCATGTACACAAGTTTTGTGGCACAACATTTTGACAGAATTCTGGTGCATATTTATTAGCTCATCTACTCCTTTATGATTACTAGAACATTTCACTGCATTGCAAGATAAAAATTTTCAAGGTATAAGATTTAAAAAGCCAAAAAAAAAACAACAACAAAAAAAACAAACAAAAACACACATCTTAGGGAAATAAGGAAAGATAACTCTGCCTTGGTCATAAAATAAGAACCCAAAACCATAATGATCGTGCAACATATTAAATGTATAGCTGTTATACAAATGTGTAAATAGAAAAGAAAAAAATATATATATAATAAATAATAATAATAATAATAATAATAATAATAAAGGCTGAACTCTGTCTGGTCCTGAAGCCCCAGATAAAGATGGCTTTGTCCACTACTCCATAGGAGCGTCACAATGTCTGTTTATTGTGTAAGAGCTTGTATATTTGTTCAGCAAGATCTATGACCAGTTGTATTTATACACAGTAAATGTGCAAACAATTTTTTTTTTTTTTTCAAAATATAGAAAAATCTAAAATTACAAGAAAAATTGAAGTTTTAGTTTAATAGCTTTTAGGGATCCCATAATGTGGTAAGTTCATTAAGTCTAAGGACACCACAATACAGAATATCATGCTGCCTAATGCATCCTCACCCACCATGTCCAATCCAGCTCTGTACACTAATAGGATATATAATAAAACCTCACTTAGATTGAAAACGTTGTTTAGAGGACGCCTAGAAGAATGTGCTTTACTTACATCTGGACCCATGTGACACTTATATGATGTTCCTGGTGCTGATTGAGGGTCATTGAGATACTTCACAAGTGTCAGTGGATGATTATTTTTATATTAACAAAATACATCTTCCAGCTACAATAATTACAGTGATCATGCTTAAGAAGGGTAAATGAGTAATTACAGATAATTCCTAGGCTTTTGGATGTGTCTATGGCATCACACATTTTATTACTACATTAATCTCCTATTTTACATATAGGCATACATGTTCTGTTCCTTGATGCTTATAGCCGCAGTTTTCTTTTCTTTAACTACTATACATCTAAGCGAATGTTTCTTATATTACAATAAGCTGCAGACACATTCTCCGGCTGCCAGTCACCTGGATGGAAAATAAAATCATTCCATGGACGTTATGGCCGAGTCCAGCTCCAGCCACAATGCACTACTACGCCACAAATCTGGTGCGTTTTGCTTAGTTTTTCTTTCCCATCGTGTCAGCAGTACAGTATATGTTTATTGTATGTGTGTGGAAAGCTCTTAGCACATATTTCAAATGAATTCATTGGATCCCACTTAACCAAGAAAGTCAGCAAAACACACTTTTTTCTATCCCAGCACCCATTACTAAACACTTCCATCCTGCAGTCAGCTCCTCCCCTGGGCAGTGTGAGGACCAACTGACACTGGGAGGTTCATATCACATTGTCCAGGGGGAGGAGCTGACTATAGGATGGGCATATTTAGTGATGATATAATAGAAGAAAACCTCCCCTTTTCTCCAAGATCCTCATATGAATAAGGAATAAAAGGGCTTTTTCTATGCATCCCTGGGGCTCTGAAACATACGAAAGGTTTGTTTTTTTATACTGCTAACAGCATCTACAGCAACCTGGTACAGCAGTTTAAAGTAGTTGAGGGTCAGTGGCATGTGGAAGGGCCATAAAAGCCAGATTTAAAGTAAGGCTTTTTCAGCCACATGAATTGGATTAAGTGGTGTCAGATAACTGTGCAATGCTTTCTGTTTGGCCAGTTATCACTTGTCGCAAACTCAGAGGGAGAATCTGTGAACTGATAGACCTTAGTGTTTAACTCTAGCAGATTTCCATCACCTAACCTCAGATATACACACTATGCAGCGTTGTGCATCCTTATGGTTGTGAGAACAATGAACTGGAATGACAGCAATAGGTGCGCAGAGGTGAACCTCTTTACTAATGGCACGTAGTGATCCAACATATACTGCAAGTGAAATTGGAAGTCATATCCCAAGCCAAAGGGACTTGGGATAGGACATTGAAACAAACCTTCAGAGTCCATTTGCATGTCACTGGACTTTAAGCCAGAGGTCCAGCTATAGATGTTCCATTGACCTCATGACACTGCTCTTAGAGGTCAATGGTTCACAGCAAGATGCAAATGGTAGCTAGAATGGAGGTCTATCCTTTTTGGCAATGAGTCTCACTTTCGTCTTGGACACAACGTTAGCTGGAGATTGGTCTCGAGAACATGTGGACAACACAATGAGAGGGGCCAAGGGCCAAATGAATATCACACCAGCTTCACTATCAGGATTATGGTATGGGGTAGGAGAAAGTACAGTACCCAGACCCCTCTAGTCTTCATTTAAGGTACACTAACTCGCATTACATTGATTTGATTATGGGACCAGTAGTATGGACATTTATTCAAAGTATCCCAGGAGCCATTTATCAACAGGACAAAGCTTTGTGTTGCAAATTTCAATGTTAAAGACACAGATGCAGAGCTGTGACTCCATTATAGCTTTGCGACCAAAACGGTCTGCTCCTCAATATTTAGTCCCACTGTGGGGAGTCCATATGGAATAGTTCATTATACAGGAAGTCAGGTGCATTAACTACTTTATATTTTATCAAGTCAGAGTGAGAGTCACATGACCTTACTGGAAAGAAGGATTCAGACAGAAATGAAAAACTAAATAAGGTAATACTGAAGAAGCAATATACAGTATATATAAGGGGAGTAGGTACATAATACCATTTAAAATAAATAAATATTATATCATTTCTTGCTTTTTAATAGACCATATACAGGCTTGGACTAATAAAATGGACAACATGAGGAATACATTTTTCTAATACAGAGGCCTATGTGTGATGGAAACCACTCTGCTGACATATAAGATTAATGGATGTCACGGTTTCAGTTGGAGAACCCTCCTGATGGGAAACTGAAGTACACACTGCCTATGCACAAACAGTGACCAGAGGGATTTCTAAATCCCTGTAATTTCCTTACTACCCGTTATCATAATACAAAAAAAAAAAAAAAAAAAAAGCATTGGACACATACTATTGATGGTCACAAAATAGTGTCTACAGTTTTGCACAAGATCTGCAAGAAATCCATGGTCAGCCTATCCTGCCTACATTTCTTTAAAACCACAATGTTATGGCATTTCAGGTCAAACAATTGCTTCAAACATTATTTAATATATTTTGTAATCAATCTTGAAACCTAAGATCTTTTTCCTCTGTTCAAAAAAAACCGTATAAACCAAGACTGTACTGTAGTAAAGGTGATTGTAGAGAAAAGATGTTATACACATCTGCAGAAAAAGCACATTCGGTCTGCATGAAAAATGCATGCTTTTAATGTATCACAAATGCAAGTGTGAACAAGCCCTTTGGGAGAGCTTCCTACTGTAATTTTCATTTTTGTTCCATAAAGGGAACAATTGGGTGTATTACAGATGAAGAGCATTAAACTTACATGACTCCTGAGCAGAGTAATGTGGTGAACACGCAAGCGATCTATAATTAGCAAGACTTAATGAACTCCAGTGTCTCATTCTACAAATCCTTTACAACTGGGATCCCTTATTACCAAGAAGTTACATACATATGAAGGCTACATGAAAGTAACCAAGAATGCAGGCTGAGGGGGGCTAATTTCATAGTGGAACCTCCTCATTGACTTCATGCCATCTGAGTGCCGTCCTTCCCCCATTAACTTCAACGTTTGGATCTGTTCTGATGACACAGCACAATAGAACCTGCTCTATAATCATTGTAAAGGAGAATCGGACGCCCCCACCCATCAGAAGAGCCTCAGCCTGCACACTCACTTGTGTGCATGAGGCCTTATATAGGATCTGTCACCAGTTCTAAAAAGCCCAATGACATACATCATCTTCAGCATTTTGGAGTTTTGTTTATTCACATCCCTCAGTCATTCCAAAGATACAAGCTCTGTTAGGCCTTGTTCACATCTGCGTTTGGTTTTCCGTTCAGGGAGTCTGCATGGGGACCCCCCCCCGGAATACTGAATGCAATGGCAAGCAATTAGGTTATGAAGGTACGCAGACTCCATAGACTATAATGGGGTCCGTGTGTTTTCTGCAAAAAAGTAGTGAACTACTTTCCTCTCCGCATGACTTGTGCGGACACCTGCAGAAAACACACTGACCCCATTATAGTCCATAGGGTCCACCTGCTTTCATAAGCTCAACACTTGCCAATGCATTCAGTATTCGGTTCAGGGAATGCTCATGCGAACCGAACGCAGATGTGAACCAGGCCTTATTGTTTACGCAGATTAGCATATACTAGTTAAGTGGGCAGTAACACTGGTTTCTCTGCTGTATGCCATGCAGTGCTACCACCCACTTGGCTTGTATATATTAACCCCTTCCCGCCGATGGCATTTTTTGATTTTCGTTTTTCGTTTTTGACTCCCCTCCTTCTAAACCCCATAACTTTTTTTATTTCTCCGCTCCCAGAGTCATATGAGGTCTTAATTTTTGCGGGACAATTTTTTCTTCATGATGCCACCATTAATTATTCTATATAATGTACTGGGAAGCAGGAAAAAAATTCAGAATGGGGTGGATTTGAAGAAAAAAATGCATTTCTTCGACTTTCTTACGGGCTTTGGTTTTACGGCGTTCACTGTGCAGCCAAAATGACATGTCCCCTGTATTCTGTGTTTCGGTACGGTTCCAGGGATACCAAATTTATATGGTTTTATTTACATTTTGACCCCTAAAAAAAATTCCAAAACTGTGTTAAAAAATTTTTTTTCTAAAAGTCGCCATATTCCGACGGCCGTAACTTTTTTATACATAGGTGTACGGGGATGCATAGGGCGTCTTTTTCTGCGGGGCCGGGTGTACTTTTTAGTTCTACCATTTTCGGGAAATGTTATTGCTTTGATCACTTTTTATTGAAAATTTTTATCAGAATTAAAACAGTGAAAAAACGGCGGTTTGGCACTTTTGACTATTTTTCCTGCTACGGCGTTTACCGAACAGGAAAAATATTTTTATAGATTTGTAGAGCTGGCGATTTCGGACGCGGGGATACCTAACATGTATATGTTTCACAGTTTTTAACTACTTTTATATTTGTTCTAGGGAAAGGGGGGTGATTTGAACTTTTAATACTTTTTTTTTTTTTTTTGCATTTATTAGACCCCCTAGGGGTGTTGAACCCCAGGGGGTCTGATCACTAATGCAATGCATTACAATGCTAATGCATTGCAAAAAAATCATCATCTCTTTTGCAGGCTGTATACACCAGCCTGCAAAAGAGAGAATTTGCAGACCGGCTGGGAGCCTTTAACAAGGCTCCCGGCTGTCATGGCAACGGGGGGGAAGGCGGTCGGCCCTGGAGCATGCTCCAGGAGCCGGCGATCCCTGCCAAAATGGCGGCGCCCATGCGCCGCCGGGAAGATGGCGCCTCCGGCGCCTTTGACAGCAGCGCCGGAGGGGTTAATGCCTCCGATCGGTCCGGGGACCGATCGGAGGCATTAGAGCCGGTTGTCTACTGCTTAAAGCAGTAGACACCCGGCGGCTATGACGGCCGCCCGGCTCCCGGGCGGTCGCCATAGTTACAGACCCGACACGCGCCGTACTATTACGGCGCATGTCGGGAAGGGGTTAAAAGGGCTTATACCTTTGCAGCAGCTAAACAGATTTGGATAAACAAAACACCATAATGCTCAGGATGGCAGCACATATTAGATTACGTAGGTCATTGGGCTTTTCACATGTGGCGATAGGTCCTTTTTAAATAAATTTACACTCAACAATGGCAGAGCATATACAACATTACTTGATACACATCTATTAGTGGTTCTGCTTTATTTGTAAGCACAAACAAGAAGGTATTGTAGACTGTTCTAGTAAGGTACCTATATTCTGCGGACAGATTTTTTTTAAAATTCTGGTTGCTTTAAGGCCATCTTGTATCTAGCACATTTCCACAACCATCTGTTGTAAAAGGATGCACTTGATTCCCCATTAGCCAAATCAGAGAGGTTTTGCAAAGCCTGTAGCTCTCAATTTGGATGACTTAGCACAACCATACATAGTTGCCTGTCTAGGAGGATGGGTGCCAGTCATGTAATATTGCATTTCTTCTGCAATTGTTGCTACTAGGGCAATGTGTGACTATCTGCAACTTCCCTGAAGTCTGAACAACTGATTTCTGGGGGTTTCAGCTGTTGAACCCCAGGAGATCTCTTGATATGAAGACAGGGTTGTCTAGAAAGGATAACCCCTTTGATTCTTTTGCCTTATGGCCATGTTAGAGGAGAAGAGTTCTTTGTTAACAAGTGTTGATCAGTACAAAACCTGCTGATCAGCGCTTGTTCTGCACCGGCCTACGAGACAGATCGAAGAAGAAGACATTCAGGAGAAACAATTGCTAAAGTGATCATTATCCCCTTCATTGTTTACCGGCCAAAGAGTCCTTATTAAGATGATACTGTGAACCATGCTTTTTGATTCTAACAAAAGCAGACGATCACTGCATGACCGCCTGTATAATTACACAGGCTGATTATTGGGAACAATTGTTATTTGCCTGCAAAATCTTGTTGTCATAAGGGGCCCTTAATGACTGATAAGCAAAGTGCTTTGGTTCCGGCCACAATCCACCGCCATCATTGCTTTTGCATAACATCAGAATTTCATGTATACAATGTTATCTGTCTAATGTGCCTATTGTGAATAATCCCTAAATTATGTCCTGCACCATTTTCCTATAAGACTCTAATTTATGGATTCTTAATTCAGTTAAAAGATTTCTGCTGACTGTATGAAAAGTACATGAAATGCAGATATGTTTATTTGATGTTTAGGAGAACCTTACATCAATGGAGTTCACTAAATTTAGAATAAAAGCACAAGTAGGACTCACCATATGTATATATATGTTGGGGGTTTTTTTTGGTCATTTAGAAATGAAGTCACCCTGCACATTGGAGTGTCCTTCGCATCAACCTAGAAGGACTAGTATTGGAGACTTGAGGTTACCATGAATCTTAATTGTAAAGCAATTTTATATAGACTTTATGTAGCACTATTATTTGGGTACTTTTATCTATGGACATTGTCACGTACCCACTGTAATAAATTTATATATACTATATATATATATATATATATATATATATATATATATATATATATATATATATATATATATATATGCGCCACTTGCTGCTAGCCAATATGTCAGGAAACATACATCCACCAGCTTCCATAAATTTTTTACATACCTGCTCCAATAAGAATATATCCCACCAATTTGTCAGATAGTACACTAATATAGAATAAATATCCCATTCCTGCCACAAATTTGTCACTTATCTCTGTACCAGAATGGAAATCTATACCGGTTAGGAACAGACATAGATATCAGTTATAACTCAAGTATAGTACATAAGTAAACCAGCTTCCACATTTCTAAATTTTCATGAATCGTATTTTTAAAAACAGACTATAGGAAACAGGAGCAATAATGTTATAGAAAGCATTAAAACATTAGCTTATAAACCCTTCTTTTTAAAATAGGCAGAAGCATTTGTATTTTGTCTATCATTAGACATAATAAATAATTAATAACCAAACATATAAAAGAGTGGTGGTGTATCTCTCAATTTCTACTTTTAGAAGCCTGGCCTCTTTGTAGGGCGTAATGCCCATGATAAATAAATACATTTATATATAGATATATATTAGAACAAGTAGATAACAGCCTGTTTTAGGGTCCCATGTCGCAAATATTCAGCATTTTTGGCTGTTGCAGAAACTCTGCAATAAAAAACATGTGTACTACAGTACCCGCAAAGTGGATGGAAATCTGGTTAATCCTATTCACACATTGCAAAAAAATATCTGCAGCATGTCAATTATACTTACAGAAATGCTGAAGTTTTTGATATAGGTTGTGGGGAACCGCTAAGGTAGATGTTTGGTAGCAGTGCAGGAAACAGGGACACAAACACTGGATTGCACACAAGTTCAGGCTTTATTCAGTTGTAGTGCATACACTGCCTTTGCAGAGGCACAAAATAAACAAAAAAAAAATCCTTCTTGGCTGAGAACCCACTAAACATAGGAAAACTGTTCCCTGACTATCAGAAGCCTGGCTATCAGTTTCCTGCCTTGGCAACAACAGTGGGTGGCACAGTACCTGCTTTGTATATTTGATTTGGACAGGTCAGCTCTGTCAGTGAGGTGCCACACTTCCCAGTCTTCACTCACAGACTAATATTAGGCCTTCATTACCCAGCTGACCTTCCTGGTGTGGGTCTTTACCAAACACCCTTTAGGTGCCTGGCTGGAATATACCCGTACTCCCAGACCACACCCTTCACTCTCTCACAAGGTATAACAGAAACAGAAAGTCCAATGAAGAAAATCCTGTGGACTTTCTGTGAAAAGCACTGTGGCTGCGACTCACTATATGGGGTCTTAGCCTTATGGTCATCAAGTAAAGTTATATCACAGTACCATTTGTCTTCATTGTGATTTAGTGTTTGGCACATTCAAAGAGGTATTTTGTGCTGCATTGTGGTGTTTGGCACCGCTGAGAAGTATTATGTTTTGATAGGCAGGTGTGTTGCACTGCACTGTGGGGTTTGACACTTCTAGGGGAGGCATTTTCTGCTGCATTATGGTATTTAGTTTCTATGGGCATTATGTATACTGTACTGTAGTATTTAGTTGCCACTGGTGCAGGTAGTATGTGTCCAGCCCAATGGCACCCCATGGTGCTTTTTTTTTTTTTTTTTAAGTGTCAGTATATCTTTGTAGTACGGGAGGAAATCCACACAAACACAGGGAGAACATACAAACTCCTTGCAGATTTTGTTCCTGGCGGGATTCGAACCCAGGCCTCCAGCACTGCAAGGCTGCATTGCTAACCACTGAGCTACCATTTTGCCCCTGTGCCATTTCTTTGCTTGTGATGGCCCAGTATCATAACAGGTTTCAGGCCAGAGTCCAAAAGGTTTGAGAAGCCGTAGTTTAGATCATGTTGTCTGGGAGGTTGATCTTGGTCATTGAAACTATGAATTATCCATCATCAAAACACTGAGCAATTCACCAATACATTTGCTTTGGCAGACCTGATCCATGCAGGTTTTAATGGGAACTGAATATGGAGGCTGCTTAATTCACTAATAAATGTGAGGCAACAACAAATACTTAACTTAGATTTGGTTGTCAGCAATAGATTATTACTATAAGTTCTGAAATGGTTTCACAAAGCTGCAACCTTGATTTCCTGAATTATCTGGCATATAACCAACCATTTATTCATTTACATAATAACCAGGTTTCATAATTTGAGTTTTCCTTCTCATAATTAACCTTGAAATCTTAGCGTCTACATAATTGATCTTGTTGGAAGTCTGAATATCTTTTACCTACAAAGTATCTAATATGTAGCTAATCATGACTAAAAGCCATTTCAATCATTTACATAAAGTAAAGCGGGTCCAGTTCTAATTTAATTTGACTGCACATACATTCTGCTGAGTAATGCCCGGTTCACACATGCTGATGTGTTACGTCCGTAAGAGTCCGCATGAGGACCCCTACGGACGAAACAAGCGCAACTGCAAGCGCTGGGCAGTTCAAACGCATGGGCCCCATAGACTATAATGGGGTCCGTGTGCTTGCCGCGCACTGCCTGCATGAATGATTTGTGCGGGCAGTGCGCACAAGCACACAGACCCCATTATAGTCTATGGGGCCCGTGCACTTGAACTGCACAGCGCTTGCAGTTGCACTTGTGTTTCGTCCGTAGGGGTCTTCATGCGGACTCTTACGGACGGAACACATCAGCATACGTGAACCAAGCCTAACATACACAAATATCTATACAGCTTGCTTTATTGGCTCCCATACATTATATAGCCCCTTTAATGATTCACAACATAATATACAACCCCTTTTATTGGTCCATACATAGCATATTGCCTCCTATATTGGCTCTCATACATTATATTGCTTCTTTTATTAGCCCCTATATAGTATATTGTCCCCTTTACTGACCACACACACACACACACACAGTATAATGCCCCCATGCATTGAATGTTCACTTTTAAGCATGCATACAGTAAATGCCCCCCATACTACACAAGTCCCCTTTACTGCCCCGACAAACTTACATTACGCCAGTACCTACTGGATTATTCCATCAAGAAATGGCAGATATTCACGTAGCCATCCATGCTCCTGCGCATAGCTGCCTCTGCATTGGCTTCAGTCTGTTCCTGCATATTATATCCCAACTCCTGAACAATGACAGGACACAACTGCTCAACATTGAGCCAAATGTGTGGTGCCCCGGACATCAAAAGGGGAGGCTGCTGTGGGCAGAAGCACGGATGACTACGTGAATATCTGCCAGTTCTTGATGTAATAATCCAGTAGGTACTGGCGTAATGTCAGTTTTTGTGGGCAGTTCCTTACGTATTTAATGTATGGGGGCAGTATACTGTGTGTGGGTCAGTAAAGGGGGACAGTATACTATATAGGGGCTAATAAGGCAATATAATGTATGTGTAGAGATGAGCGAACACTGTTCGGATCAGCCGATCCGAACAGCACGCTCCCATAGAAATGAATGGAAGCACCTGTGACGCCGGCCGGCCGCCGGCAAAGTCAGCATCACAGGTGCTTCCATTCATTTCTATGGGAGCGTGCTGTTCGGATCGGCTGATCCGAACAGTGTTCGTTGATCTCTATGTATGTGCGGATGGGTAAGTGAATATCAGCTGTTACCTGCGGCAGCAATACAGTGAACTTGTTTGGTAAGAGTTGGAGTCTATGTAGACCTCAGAGTATTATAAGTGGAGGCTTAGCATAGGTGCATCAACATAATAAACCGTTATACTCACCTTGCCTCTTCTCTGCTGGGCATCCTCCCAGGGTCCTGTGGTCACCTGCTATCGTCAGGACGTCAGCATGTCCCATACATGCCTCAGCAATGACCACAGGGCATGTGATGACAGCCAGGAGGCTGGAAAAGGCCAAAATAGGATGCAGAAGTACTGCTAAACATCAGGAGAATGCCAAGGAAAGGTCAGACAAGGCGAGTATAATGGTTTATTTTGTTGCCACATCTGCCCTGTGATACCACTCAGTATGCTCTTTGGCTCTTAAAGAGGACCTTTCACGCCCTCGGGCACATGCGGTGTAAAACACCGCTAGAAAGCTGACAGGGCGCTGAATTCAGCACACTATTGGCTTTCCCGTTCTGTGCCCCGCTGTGGCGCTATCGGTGCATTTCTGACAGTCAGGTACAGGGATTATCACTACAGTCATGTTGTTGTTATGTTCTCATATTGTATTGTTCAGTATATACAGTCATTGATGTAAGGAATGACTAGGGACTTGATGGTAATGTACTAAGTAGCGTGAACGGACACTTATTGTAACGCACCTCAGATGACAAGAAGAAGGGAGTACCTAATCTCCATGTTTGATACATGTCCCTTATTATTGCAGATGAATGTTAATAAAGAATAACCCCCCCCCCCACCACCACCACCACCACCGCAATGTCAAATCATTAAGTGGGCAACATTAACAGACAACAAAGTATAATAATGAGTCAAAGATGACAAACCACAAAACTTTCTGGATCAGGACAAACCCAAGACTTTTGGAAAATTCAGGTCAAATCTATTTTGCTGCGAATCTCTAATAGCTATTCAAACACACACACATTATATATATTATAAAATGCAACAAAGTAGCATGGCTTCTGCTTTCATAATGTCCTCCTTTCATTACCACACATTAAATTGTGTTCCGTTACACAGTGATGTCTGACAATGATATCTTAGTCTACTGGGATTTAATTTAATCTCCGCATAGCAAATAAGAGGAACCCTCTAGAGACCACCTAGAAGTGTGTCATATATTTTCGCACAGATGTGGCCTGTACAATAGAATGGTTATATTAAATTCAGGCTTTGGGGGGTTTATTTATTTTGCTTTTTAGATGCATGTAAATATACAATTAGGAAAATATAGTAAACTGGACAAGTATTGTAGGATTCAACACATCTAATTTTTTGTGTCCTTTTTCATTTCAGAATGCTCATCTTTCACTCCCTGTCTAGCTTAAAATCTGCTTTAAAGTGGCATAAAGGGAACTATTCCAAATACTATTTATAGGTTCATCTTTATTGCATTTAAACTTATTGTGATGTGGTCGTGAGATTTAAAAACATTACAAAAAAAAAACAAAAAAACATGGTGTTCCTCTAAGGACAAGTAAATGACGGAACACTCTTGGGTGATATAGCGACCTTAGGGATCACAAAGTCACCATGTCACAGCGTGCAGTAAAGTGGAAAAAATCCTATGGACTAAATGCCATTTATGAATGTCTTGTATTTAATGGTTTTGGACAAATCAGAGACCTCGAATGAGCAAAGTCTCCTGTATATTTCAGCTAAAATATTCAAGTTCTGTTGGGCAATGAATAGTATAGGAGTACTGGGGAAACTGCTTGTAGGTGAGGGGGAGGGTGGCTTTTGTATGAAAGCTGAAGAAATACAATACAATGCAATACTTGCCTCTAAATCCAGAAAAAGGAGCGATCCATCAGTTTACTTTCTTCGCCTTTAAAGCACTGTGTGATATACATGTAAATTATGCACTGTTATTTGAGTCACTACAGAAATCCGTGGGCGCTGTGAGAGGGATATACCAGAGTTAATCAACTGGGGTGGCTGAGACTTCTACAGCACAGGTTCTTATAAGGAACAATAATGGGAAAATATTCATTATGATAGATGGACAGAACTTCAATTGAAGATTCTTCCATTATTGGAGCTCATTGTGTGACCTCTGACTTCTTAATATTGATACTGGAGAATAAGGCGTCTTTCATCTAGAATGGCTGTGCAATATTCGCATTATTCGCATACAATAAGAAATACTGTCAACAGGCTATTTTTAGTAATTCACACCAACTCTAATATCAGCTTTGCAGGAATGAGTCACATCTTTTAGACAGCTTTGTTGTGCTGCTATAGGCTTTTGCTAAATCTTGAATTTAACACTTCGTTTATAAAAGGGATATTTTGTATTTTTAAAAAACCTAAAAAAATAAATAAAAAAAAATATGACCGGGGAGTTCCCATCAGTGGTATAATACTGTAAGTAATACAGTAGCTGGGAAACACTACCCTTGTGCAAAAATGCTTTAAACAATAAATTGCAAATGAATGCATAATAATAGACAAGAGGTGTTGTACCCTAGAGGATAAAATCCATTATCCAGGCTTAATGCTAAAAGATTTATACAGCTAAATTCTCCATTATGAATTTGGACGTAAAGCAAATGTCGAACCCATATTAGCTCAAAAGTGGAAATTATATCTTTATGTATAATCAATCTAATGACATTACAGAGGCAGAGAAATACCCATACCAATGTCTGTTGTGGTCATTAGACCATCACTAACTTGATAATACCCCACATTTTGTGAAATGGGCAGTTAATGCCCCTATATTTTAATTTAAAAAGTATTGGCTAATAAAACGGGCACACAGCAAACACCACAGCTTTCTTATAGTCCAGTCCACAACAAGAAAAAAAAAACAGCTCGTGCAAATAATAGACAAAATTACTTCCAGGTCAAAGACCCCAAATACTAAATGAAAATATCCCTATGGGGTTGGGTAGAACAATGCACAAGTCAGGGGCACGTGGCAGATTTGTTCCAGGAATTTCAGCAACTGCAAGACAATCCCAGTAGCAGGATGCATAGGTTTGTATATGAATGATTGAAATTTCTGAAACAAATTTGCGCCATGTGAACATATGCTTAGGCTGAAGTCACACACATTGCAAATAGGCAGTGTTTTACAGTACCTGCAAAATGGAAGAAATTCTGGCTAATCCCATCTACACATTGCAGAAGAAAATTAAATAAATCTACAGCGGAAAAGCTGCATTTCCAAAACGCCTGTGTTTCTGAAAAACTCAGCCCGTCTGTTACAGCTGTAGAAACGCTGGCGATTTCTCTATAGGTATAATAAGGGAAGAAAATCTGCATTAAAAGTGGAATGAAAAACACTGCAGAAAAAACAAAAAAAACCCTTTTTTTTTTCCCCGCGCTTCATTACATGGGGCCGTTATCTTAAAGTGAATATTAAGGAACTGGGTAAGGTAATCAATACCTAGTAATTAAAATGTGACCCAAAATTTATAGATTACAGATTATTCATAGCAGATTGATAGCATATCCTCCATCATTTTCACCTATGGAGCCTTTACATTCCCCAAGTTGGTGCTTAAAAGGGGTATTACCACCCTTGTTACAACACATTGCTAAAACCTTTGCAAACCCTGGTTGTCAAGAGAATGACAACCAGGTGGTGTCTCTGGCTTTATTCCTGCACTGCAGGGGTCCAATCCCCACAGGGTAAAATGGAGTAGGACCTGCAGCATAGTCTAAAGATCAGTATGGGTGCTAGTGGTCAGATCAGGAAGTGATGACATATCCTAGCATTTCTTCAATTTGTAAAGAAAAACTATTGTCCTTACATGGTGGAGTCTGTGACAAAGTAAACATATTTTATACTCCTTTCAGATGGTGCTGGACCTGGGGGTTCCTGGCTGGTTCTGACCCCCCAGTCACATGATCAGAACCAGTCCCCACCCTGGGGATCACTCCACCATCTCCTTCTACTATCTGCACAGGCAGTTACTTGTGGTGTGGGGGTTGGCAGACTATGATAGTGACAGCCATCATAACACAGGTAAATAGTTGTGAAAACAAGAGAGAAGGGAGGAGGGGAGGTGGTCCACTATTCCCATATGTACAAGAGGGAGTGTGTGTGTGTTGGTTGGTTGGAAGGAGGGGAGGGGGGAGGTAGAGATATAGGGAATAGCAAATTCTCTCCTTTGTGGGTCTTGCTATGAATTGTTTTTTTTAATAGATATACACGTTGTTTCACATTTAGATTTTTATTTTCACATCACATAATGCATCACAATATTTAATGGATGTCTCACGAAGACAAATCCTTTATACAATGTGGCAGGCGATCGCTGCAGGTCCAGCTCACCAGACCCTAGTGATCAGCTGCTATGTACTTGCCATACATTTCCCATGCAAGTCACTCAAATCAATGTACGATCATGCAATAGCTGGACAGGGCAAGTCTACCAAAGGGAGTTAAATAAGAATGGCCCTGAATGGTCATCTGTGTTCAATATGGCTAGTTGTGGATTAAACTTCATTTAGACTGAGCTTACACAATGCGGAAAAGCTGCATTATTTTGTTACAGATTTTAATGTTCTTTTGAACCAAAGCCAAGCGTGGCTTCAAAAGGAATGGAAAATCTAAAGAAAGCACTAAAGGCTGTATTAGGCAGCCAGATTTCAGCCGATCCACAAGAAAACATGTTGTTCACTCATTTGTGTTGGCCTTATTACACAGGCCAAAGCAAACTGAATGCAGGAGGAATGACCTCTAGTGAATCGTTTCTCCACCATTCTGCTACATGGATTAAGACTATACAGGACAATGTGATGCTGATAATCTGCACTGCTGGTCCGATGAAAAGCAGCAGTATTAAAGAGGGCCATTATCTACGAGTGTTCTTGGAAGCGATTGTTGCCGACAACTGCCCTGAATATCGGGCCGTGTAAATCCACCCTTGGCTTTGGCTCAAAAATAAATAAAATGCAGCAGGATCTGCCACAGAAAACAAGGCTTTTCTGCAATGTGTGGCTTCTGCCTTAGTCATACAAGTACAGATGACAAGCAATTCTTTGAAAACAATGGAAAGTTATGGACCAATTTTTTATTTTTTTTTGGCACAATTTAACAATACAATGATAAATGCGGGATGTAAATCTCCAAATGATTTTAATGTATTTTTTTTCTTAAACAGATTAAGCAAAATACCTCTCGCTACCATTTTGTTGGTGTGTAAGGAAATCAATCCATCTGTGGCTAGCTTAATAAATGCATGGAACGCATGCAACAAAATTCATGTATTTTGCAATAGTCCATACAGTGCATGTGCTTTAGCACATTTATAAGGCCGTACTCACCATTGTCTTAAAATATTGCATACATAAACTGTAGCAATTCATTCATAGGCTTCAATAGATAGTGTTTGTCAGCATCCATCTGGGCAGTATATAAAAAGCTCTGTTCAGAGCCTGCATTTATTGTATATGTCCTGAAACACTACATAGGGCTGCAGTCACCTGATGAATGCCAAAAGTGACTTCCACTGGACTGATATACTTTGTTTTTACGGCATGAAACAGTATAGTAGAATAGGCTATTCCTAAGCAAGGTGTACAGTAGAAAATATTGTGATGTACTAGTATGTATTTTTATTTTTTAGAATGGATTCTAAAAAATTCACTCCACCGTATGCCTATACAATGTGATTTGCGGCAGTTTTTCGCACATGTATGTACTGTACAGACCTTCCTGATGTATATCTCCAACACAGGCTTGAAACATGATGCAGACTGAGCCTGAGCATACATTTACTGTATTCAATACAGTATTTGACTGATTTTCAACGCAAATGAATCCCACAAAAAGTATACCATGCTGTATATACGGTTTCCTAACACTAGTATTCATTTACCGATATACAGTATGTAATCCTATAGCATACAGTTGCTTATATCACGGAAATACATTTGGTACATATATGAGGAGATTCCCTCATATATGTACATTTTTTGATGGAGATTTCCCCAAAGTATATACCATACACAGCTATAACAAAGTGTGAACAGAACCTATATCTTGCTTTATCCAGAATGCTGGAGACTCTAATATCTCAATATATACTGTCATGATAATTATTGATTCACAGCTCAAGCAATATAATGCCACATATAATATCTATGCAAAATTCTAGGATATATAAAGTTTTTATTCACATGGAAAAATACCATATACAATTACAATAACCTGCACCAGAACATTTGATATAACATATACCTATACATTTTAAACAGCAGATAAAGCAAAGAGTAGACATGTCTTTACTTGGAAGGAGCTTGGAAACAAAAGACAAAGAACATCTGGGTTGTGCAGAACAGAGACAAAAACTACACAGGTGATAAAACATTCAACTTTTGTTCACGTCATCTGTGTGCAAATCCAAAAATGAGGGTGTGTGTGTGTTTGTGTGTGTGTTGGGGGGGGGGGGACACACAAATATATTAGGGATATTGTTATGGCCACCTGTAGAGAGCCGTCAACTAATGTTTTTAGGTTTTCATTTCTTTCTCTCAACATCTGTACTCTAAACCCATGTTGGCTGAGCTTGCATGTGTTAACAATGGAGAGAAGGGAATAGATGACTGCTAGACAACTCTGGTGGCCGCTTATCTCTTGTGAGAACAAAGAATTATGCATTCCATTATTTTCTTTTTCCAGACATTTTCCATTAAGGAAGAGCTGGGACATCCCCATACAAATTGAGCGGTTGAATATATACAGTAGTCTATTATGCTTTTCAATGTGGTCAAGGACACGCAAATGTTTGACTAAACATTGTCAATAGACACAATAGAAGCCTATGCTAAAATTGTTAGACAAACAGCATTAACCTACCCAAAAACTAGGTGAAATGTACAGATCTTGAATAAATAATCTGTAAAAGGTGAGGGCAATAGAAGTGAAGACAGCTGAGGTTGCAGAAAACTATTCTAATAAATAATAAATTGTGAAAATCAAATGTGTATCTATAACCGTAATATAAATCAATCAATATGACCTTTATATTATTCCACTTGTAATTATTATCCATTATTATAAAGATGCTATTACTAATGCTATATGGCTAAAAATAATTAGTCTAAAAAAATGGACCTAATTTATTTAAAACTTGGTTCCATTGTTTTTTCATAGAGCAACTAAAAACAAACACAACCCCAATCTACACATCACTCACTCTGTAGAAGTACATTTGACATAAAGGATAGAACAGATAATGTAGTTGTGGTGAACGTGTTTAATAAACTTGTAATAGACAGATATTAAAAAAGGGCCGGTCATGGTGATGTACTAAGCAGCTCTAATTAAAATGTTCCAGTAGAACTTGTACGATTAGCCAGTGTGAAATAAAGCAAATAATAATTGGTTATAGGCCCATACATAAGGATCACATCTACCCGCTACTTAATTTGTATAAATAAATCACACCTAGTAGTGAAATGACTGCAGGGGGAAGTCAGTCTCCAGACAGCAATGCTGTAATAAATGAGGGATGGAGAGCCAAGGTAACCAACTACATGTAATTAAAATTCATATTTTACCAAACTGTCACATAGCACAAAAGAGGGCCAGATTACAATCACATTGGACCTGCTTCAGTAAATTCACCGACAGAGGCATCAAAACCAGTGTATGTGTTTTAGAGCAGTACATTTCAAGATGAGCCCTGTGATTGATTTCGTAGTGTGTGGTGATGTATAACTGTCTAATGTAACACATGCTCACTGTCTGCCCTCAGGGATCTACATGCAAATTAGACAGATCGGCTAATCAGATTATTCTGGGTAGCACTGAGCTGCTTTTGTGAAGGGCCAATTTTTTTTTCCATTGGATATATTTGTACATCCATTTAATTGGACTTACATTGCTAAGACTGAGTATGCTATTGTATGAAAATCCCATTTGTGTTCTCAATTCATTGAAAATATAGGCATCACCCTTACAACTAACATCCACATTTGTCTTACTCATAGGCAACAAGTACACTATGCATTTGGCCAACATGACTTACAGTACTGTATGCGCATAGCTATATTCAGATATATCTATGCACTATTAATATTGCTATGATTATGTTGTTGACAGTGCTGAAATATTTCACAACACCTATAATGTCTATCAACCCGCACACTGTCAACGATATGTTTAATACTTGTAGCAAGAAGCTAATAAATAAATTTAATCAGACAATACATTTACTCTATAGATGTATCTTATTAATACATGTTATCACTATATTAAGAATTGCTTTGAAACACACCACTATTTCCTACGTAAAAATTATATAAAAATTTTTTACTTCATGTAAAATTGTAAAATTTAAATTATCCGTATAAATTTAAATATTCAATATATATATATATATATATATATATATATATCTCATAAGAGTTATATACTCTAGGCAAGAAAGAAAGTATAGATATTTAGGGAAAGGTCCAGTTATTTGTAAACAAGGTGAACTAACCAATTTCTTAAGATTTGCAAGGTAACACAAAGCTGCTAGATGCTACATATTTCAGAAGCCTGAGTCTTTATGCATTTGTTTGTTTACAATATAAAAGCAGCATTTTCTCCCAAGCATCCGTCAGGTGAATGAACATTTTCTTGAATGCTAATGTGCTGGAAACACATTTATGTTGTCTGTAGAGATGAAATACACTTGGGTTTGCACTTTATTAAAATCTTATATCAGGAACTAAACTGTGCAATGAATTTCTTTGTGATGCATGGGTCATATAACTTGTAGGAACAATCCAACACATCAAATAGAAATAGCATCCAGTATGTCATAGTGGCATATTCTGTACTAAATGCCAAAATAGTAGCTGGAGGATAATTTACATTTACAATTAAGTTTACAATTACAAAGTGTGTGTGGGCAGAGGCTGGGATGTACATGAAGAATTCCTCTCGCAGAAATGTACACAGTACAAGACAACCAGAATTTTCTATTGTTATTGTGACTTACTGCATTTATTAATATTAGGGTGACCTGGGAACATCCCATTCGCAGAACCTGCATCCACCTTTATATCTATAGTCATTTTATTTCATGGATGCGTATATATAGTGTGTGTCTTTTGTAGTATATTTAAGAGATCACTTTCACGTGTAATATAATCATATCCTACAGTGACATCACCACCCTTTAATACATTGCTTTTTAGCAGTAGTCAGAATTACATATATACATGGTCCAAGATCATTAGAGATTTGACACATAACAGCAGATGACACACCAGCTTAAATTGAAAAGAATATGTGCAAAGCACCACCTGTTCCCTGAATCTGCAAACTGTTCTACTGTAAAACAAGTGACCATGTTTCTTTACCTCACTCTGAATATTAGTATGCACTTCCTTTTGAAAACATGTACTCGGAAAATGCGTGGATATTAGGACACTTTATCAGACTACTCGTGACAAAAAAAAATTAAAAAATTATTGCTGTGCACTACATGGAAAAGACATCTATCTAAGATACATGACATTTACACATGCAGGCTATAGAGATAGACAGGTCTTGGGAAAATAACTATTTATACATGCATTTTTTTTTTTTATAATTTCACACATGAATATTTGGAACAACCTAAATTAATTTGAGTTTCTAATGCTTTGTGTATATACGGTTTTATATGTGATGTAATTCTACATATTAAATATTTGTATATACATCTGTAATGTGTGTGTGTATATATATATATATATATATATATATATATATATATATATATATATATATGCGCGCATTATATATACACAAATATAATTTTTCTTTGTAGATTTTTTTTTAGCAAGGTAGACATAACCCTTTTCCGCCGTCACCTGTAAAAGATTACTATATCTACCGAATATATTATACATATATATATATATTATATATATAATTCAGTGTGTGTCAATAACACCAAAGCATCTTTCTGTTCCTTTATTAGATGCAGATCTAATACATAGCATGGGTTCTTTTGTGAAGCAGCTTGTATAGTGGACTAAATAAAGGAGCATTGGCTAGATGTAGTGACATAAACTCCCTCTGGAATATAGTAAACACTTTTCACAACAGTGAATGAAAATTTAATGTGCTCCTGACATCTGAGTTGGTGAATAGCACTCAGACATCTAAGGACGCTCCTGAGATTTTACAGACTACAAATTCCCCACATAGTGTATCTATACACATATACATCTATATGCACATATACAGCATTACCTAATTTTGGAAGAATGTAATGTAAGATCTAGGTGGCCCAAATCAGCCTTGTGAATAGTCGCAATTGCCAAGAACTGAGCTGATGTGAAATGTCAATTCTTATTGCCTTTTAGTGATATAAAATCAGGCAGAAATGAGCCTATGACTGGTGTGTACAGTCCCGTATTTTAACAGCTTCCCAGTCAAGTATGTGCTATGTGCTGCCAATTCTTCTTGGTCGGATACATAATGGAATAAATCCTGGGAACAGGCTCCATGTATAAGAGCACACAAGCAGCACTAATTGGACAAATGTACTACTGGCAAGCGGCGAGAACTCCCTCCATTCTGCACTGCCCTAGTCTACAATACTATCAGGGGAAGATCACATGAAGACTTGGGCTTTGTTTGCTTGAGTGCCTTTTCTGAACAGGTCCTATTCTCTGCCATGCGGGGAGCAGCCCCTGTCATTAGCAAAGTGATCCATGGAACATCAGGCAGTCCAGGTAGAGATCAGATACCTGCTATCTATGGAAAATCCCCATGTTGTGCAGCCTGTAAGTAACCCAAGCATCATTCATCCCTGGCACAGTCAGATGCTGTATCTGGGGGACAGATGACATCTCAGCCTTGCTCACATCTATTCCAGACACATGCCTGGTTTCTGACTAAAGGCAGGGAGATTCATGGGGCTTGTTTTCCAGGAAGCAACAACTGTCAGAAGAAGCATGCTTGATGGCTCCCTTGTTTGCCTGTATATATTCAGTGAGGTTGGATTCAGAGCTGGAGAACTTTAATCCAGCATGACCTTCCCTTATAAAGAGATAACATGAAACTTTCTTCCCAGCTCAGCTCACTGCTAGTTATATTTAGAGTCGGGACCTGAGTTTTGCCCCCTTGCAGATTCTCAGGGATTAGAAAAGTAAAGCCTAGAAGACACAAGTATACAAAGCAGAGCCATGCCCAGCACACCTTATGGCGAGGTCACATGACTCACTGACAGCTCAGTCTGAATTGGCATCAAGGCTGGTTACTTACGTTGCAGCAGATGGAAAGTATTCTTCAGACGAAGGACAGATCAGCAAGGATTGGAAAAGTGTCAGGATAAGGACTAGAAAGCAGGAAGCAGCCATCTTCACAATCTAACAGGCAGATCTGTATCCAGGCTGATGGGATGGGGAGTCCAGGCAGTGGCCGCGCACAACAGAGCTCAGGCTTCCACTTCATTCACTCTCAGCAGCCGCCATCGGGGATGGACTTTACAAGAGATCTCAGCTCCCAGTCTCCTCTCTCCGTCTCCTTTTCTGATTTATTCCCCCGATGGCAGAGAAGGGGAGGGAGGATGAGGTGGGTAAGTTACAAGGGAGGAGTGAGGGGAGGCTCCTGCACTGATCACACGCTGCTGGAAAGTTAAATGCTCCGTCTGGAGCTCAATCACGGCTGACAGCTCACCACGCCCTGGAGCAGGAGCACAGGCTGCAACTTTACTGATCAGATGTCAGCAGCCAAGTGGCAGCCAGGGTGCGAGTGGCATCACCTCCATCCACAGCTCCTGCATTACCGTAATTACCCTGGTGCTGCAGCAATCCTATTGTTTCCAATTACCACCATATCCAGCATTAACCGGCACTTCTTATCTGCCATGCTCATCTACATGAGAGCTGGGTTGCTCGGCTGGTGCTGCACCCTGGGCTCCCAGATTCCTTGTACAGGCTGCAGCTCCTCCATCTCTGGGCACAGACACCGGGGGGCACTGCAGCCACTTACCTTTACATTGCTTTCATCTTATTTATTAATACAATACACGATATCAGATATGACTACACTAATATCCCCAGTCCAGGCATGTGGGGCTGTTACCCAGCACAGTCACCAGTGGCATCACTTGGGACATCTGTTACCACCTCCCACATCAGTTAGTTCAGCACACTCTGAGCCATGCTGAGTCTTGTAGTGCCACAAGATTTATTTTAGACTGCATGTATGTTTAAAGAATTTTTAATAGTAAAAGGCCTATTTGTCAGTTTAGGCTAGGTTCACATCTGCATTCGGCTTTCCGTTTGGGTGGTCGAACCCCCGAACGTTAACCTAATTCGCTTAAAAAAAGCAGTTACGTGCAGACCTCATAGACTAAAATGGGGTCCGAAAAGGGTGAAAAATGCGGAGAGAAAAGCAATGCTTGTTGCACTTTTGAACGGAATCCCCAAATGGACTTCAAGCGCTGGTGAGAACCGAGCCTAAAATTGCCATGCTGGGATTTGTGGTACTACAATGTTTATTATAGATTAATGTTTCTTTGAGTAAAACCTTATTCATATAGCTGCATTTTACATACCTAGGTGATACGCATTTTTCACGGACATCATATGTATCCATCCATTTCAATGTCTTCTTTCATGTGTCTGGTTTTTTTTTTCGTGAACCGTGAACACCCAACAACTAAAGCAGTTTTTTTTTCCCACTGATGCATGGATACGTCACATCAGTGCATGGGTATGTTATCCTTGTTTCATCCATGTTTCATAGATCCAGAGACATAGAAAGTATATGAACTTAAAAATAACAACAAAAAAACAAAGTTGATCTGCTTTTTACGGGTGTGTGAAATGAATCAACCATTTACGCCACACCATTCACAAATATTCAGGGTGGGCTGCTGTACATGAATGGCAAAGACATCACCCCATCCACAAAAAAAAAAAAAAAAAAAAAAAAATGTACATATGTGAATACAGCATAAAACATGAGATAATCATTAGTAAACTGAAAGACTATTAGTCTTTTTTCCTGAGACTTATGGTACGTACTACAGCATACAACAATGGACAGGCATTCAAAAATGTTTGGGAGGTGTATGTACTTTATAATATCACTCATGTCATTTACCATATTATTCATTTACCACCTTACACTAGATTCACAACTGCGTTTGTGTTTCCATTTGTGGGGTCCACCCTATAGACATTAAGGGGATCTATCTGGTTTCCACCCGAAAAGGGCACTTTTCTTTACACATTGTTCAAGTTAAATGAGGAACTAAGGGTTGGTTCACACTAGCGCTTGTATTCCATCCGCAAGAAGTCCGCATGGAGACACCCCCCCCCCCCCCAGATGGAATGCAATCGCAATTGCAAGCAATGTGCTCTGCTGTGCAGTTAAGCACACAGAGCCCATAAACTATAATGGGCTCCGTGTGTTTGCCGTGTGTGTTTTTGCGGGCAGTGCGCGGCAAGCACACGGAGCCCATTATAGTTTATGGGCTCCGTGTGCTTAACTGCACAGCGCTTGCATTAGCGTTGGTATTCCGTTTGGGGGAGGGGGTCTCCATACAGACTCCTTGCGGACGGAATACAAGCGCTAGTGTGAACCAACCCTAAATCTCCAGGCTGAGAACAGGCACAGTTGTGAACCTAGTCTTAGCTAAAAGGGTGAATTCAAATGTTACCAGTCAGGGCTCGTTCACATCTGCGCCCGGTCTCCGTTCTGCAGGTTTCCGTTTCCTGCACAAAACAGAGGCAGGAGACGGAAACCTGCAGGACTCTTTCTTACCCATTCGTTTGAATGGGTTTGAAAGATGTCCGGCCGGTAGCATTTTATGCTCTCTGCCGCGAAACTGTTTTTTTAAAATCGGACACAGAGTCGGACATGCAGTACTCTGTGTCCGGTTTTAAAAAACTGGTTTCGTGGTGGAGAGCATAAAACACCACCGCTCACGGCCAGACCTGCTCTGACAGTTTTCCGTCTTCTGCATGCAGAAGACGGAAAGCTGAGAACGGAGATCGAACACTAGTGTGAACCTAGCGTCAGGGTTTTAGAAATTGCATGCTTGTCAATACTAGTCCTAGAATATTTATTTTTATTTTACGTTTTAAGAATGTTCATGCTGAGATTTATTATTATTATTTATAATATTTATTATTTATTTAAAATCTTTACAATAGTAAAAACATTATTCACATTGCTGGAGGAAGCAGGGTTGGCACTGGTCTATTCCAGTTAGTCTATTTGTAAATGACCATTTGCTAGCCATGATAGAATAGCAAGGCCACTGCACAGGTGGCACACGGATAGAAACCCGAATAGCAGAAAAATAAGAGTTCGAATACCTAAGATGATGCAAAATGTGCCTCAAGTGTGAATTCCTAGCAAGTATGTCCACCTTGGCTGTGGCTAGGTGTATCCTCTTGTTGGCGATGACACCTCCTGCAGTGCTGAACATATGTTCTGATAATCCACTTGTTGCAGAGCAGGGCAGCAACTCCAAGGCAAACTCCGGCCGCATCTCCAATTTACCAACCCAGAAATTGAACGGGGAGGACCCATTGCTCAGTATCAGGAGACATGTCCACAGATACTGATCCACCATGTGAGACAAAGTCTGCGCTAATAGATGGAATGGGCACACAGGCATTTATTTTTAGGGTAAGTTCACACAGTGTATTTTGGTAAGGATTTTGAGGCCGTATTCGCCTCAAAATCCTGACCAAAAAGACGGCTCCCATTGAAATCAATGGGAGCTGGTCAGTTCTTTTTTCCAGAGTTCTTTTTTTCCGAGTTCTGATGACAAAACCTTTCACTTCCCCAAGCATATTCAACTGTCACTACTACAGAGCACAATACAGTGATGATCAATATGTTATGTAAGTCACTTTTGTAGATTTGGAGACAAAACAGCTTTAAAGTGATATGCAAATGAGACACTAGATGCACTGGGGACAGGCCTTTAGCTCCAGGCATCAAAAGCATTGCAGGAGCTGAAGTTGTTTTTCCCTAGAAAACTGATTTATGTAACAAATGTATAATGTGATAGAGTCCCTTTCATGCTTATTCTATGGATTTTTATATGCATGCATGCTAAGAAAATGAAAGCACAATGAGTTTTTGCAAGTTGGCTGAGCATCATGCAAAAGCCTACCGTGCCAAACACTAGTATTTTCGGCTGCCAGCTATCCAGCATGACTGATTTGTTTCTACTGGACTATCATTTGCGGCATCTATATGTCTGATCACCAAACGTTAGTTGGCCAAAATAGCCAACCAAACTCAAATTTATGGCTGCCTTTAGGTTTAATTGCATGCCACTACAAGTCACAATTCTATGGCAGCCTTGTATTGATGTACTGGAAAGTTTTTTTTTTTTTTTTTTAAGCAGTAGAGTTACAGAATAGTTGTTATCAGACTGTTTTTATTTGAGCATGCAGGGCTTTTTCCCACTTTGCCATTTTTGGTTCTAAAAGTCCTAGGAACACCTCAATGTGATTTTTATGTTAATGCTCCCCATAAAATGCATTTGTAAAAAATTCGCCTGAAGGAAGCTTTTTTTTCCGCTAGCGGAGAAGAAAAGCTAGCGGAACCCATAGAACTCTATGGGGAGACGTTTTATCCACATGGATTCTGACACGGATTCAGTGCCAAAATCCTCACCAAAAAACCCTGTGTGAATGGACCCTAAAACAGAGCAGAGTATACATGTGTATGGGGTAATTGGGTAAGGTAAGTATCTGTGGGAGATGATCACACAAATATTGCCCAAACCCACCAACGTCCCCATTTGTGTACAGGCTTTTGCTGGAAGCACTTCCAGATTCAAGAGCTTCTAAACATAAATCAATTACAAGTAGGTGTTCCATGTAGTCCTGTGATTTGGTGAACAACAACCGCATTGTCACAAATGTGAGTGGTACATAAAGTAGATGAAGAATGGCATGTGAAGCCTTACATGGAAGGATGTCGATATTTTCCCAGTTCAGTATCCAATAGGGGCTAATAAGGCTTTACCTATTTCCTAGTCAGATAAGGTCCTATTGGTACATGCATTTATCCATTAAGGAAGGGGTTTATGTGAAGAATTCCCTTGAATAGTGGATTTCCCTACTTATTATCTAGCATTGTGTCTGATCAACAAAAGCCTATGGGTACTGTACAATATGTATCCGGATATGTTCTTCAGTATACATACACTATATAGAC